>NC_091953.1:108573818-108781318 GCF_031021105.1 Erythrolamprus reginae | reverse complement strand
ATATTGTATTAAGGAACATGGAAAAACACTTAAAATTCAGATACAATACTAGAATAAACCCACTTATCCATATGGTTCTATAATGATAAACTTCCTTCCTCCCTTCCTCCCTTCCTCCCTTCCTCCCTTCCTCCCTTCCTCCCTTCCTCCCTTCCTCCCTTCCTCCCTTCCTCCCTTCCTCCCTTCCTCCCTTCTTCCCTCCCTTCCTTCCTTCCTGAAAGGATGCTTCACTTTTTAATAATAATAATAATAATAATAATAATAATAATAATAATAATAATTTATTAGATTTGTATGCCGCCCCTCTCTGAAGACTCAGAGAGTCTTTTAACAATATTTTATGATCATTTTATTTTAGGAAGACTTAATGCAATTATCATAATAAAGAAAATCTGCCATTGTAACACTGACAAATAATTCAATACATTAATGGAGCTGAATAACAACAAAATTAATTGCTACCATCTAAAGAGCATTTCCATCACTGTGAAATATTAACAACATTGTAGGTTATTCTTTGGTTAAATGTCCTCTGAACTTGCCCTACTCAACAGATACTTTACATTCAGCACAACAGACAAAACTGGTCTGTCAAAACCTTGTGGATTTAAGTTTACTCACAATTTCTTTTCAGCTTCTGAGAGTAAATGCAATTATATTTGTAGTAGAAAAAATAGAATGCTGCATTTGACATAGTCATTGGCAGAAGGGAAATGTCTAGGGAGAAATAAATCTGAAAAACAAGTGGACCTTTATATATATGTCGACTAAACAATGCCGTCTGGCGGGACCCAGGGGAAGAGCCTTCTCTGTGGCGGCTCCAACCCTCTGGAATCAGCTCGCCCAGGAGAGTAGAACTGCCCCCACCTTCCTTGCCTTTCGTAAACTCCTCAAAACCTATCTCTGTTATCAAGCTTGGGGGAACTGAGGCACTTTCCCCATGCCTATGTAATCTCTGTGCATAATATGACTGTATGTATGTTTTATATACTGGGGTTTCTTTTTAGATTTTTATATGTATAATTGTTATTTTAGATTCTATTTATTAGATTTGTCATTATGTATTGTTTTTATCGCTATTGTGAGCCGCTCCAAGTCTGCAGAGAGGGGCGGCATACAAATCTAATAAATAAATAAATAAATTACATATATATATATACAGTCATACCTCGTCTTACAAATCTAACCTTCCAGGGGGAGGTTCGTAAGATGAAAGGTTCGTAAGATGAAACATTGTTTCCCATAGGAAACAATGTAAAGTCAATTAATCCGTGCAACCAAAAAAAAACCCAGCAAAAAAAATGCTGCCGCCCGGTTGTCACCTTTTAAAACAGCCTGGGGGCTTCTCAGCGACTTCCCGAACGCCGAACGCCAAACCCAAACTTCCCACCGAGAAGCCCCCAGGCTGTTTTAAAAGGTGACAGCCGGGTGGCGGGGCTTCCCAGCAGCCTCTGAACGCTGAACGCGGAAGTCGGGTTTGGCGTTCGGCTTTGGGAGACGGCTGGGAAGCCGCGCGGCTGTTTTAAAAGGTCACAGCCGGGCAGGGGGGCTTCCCAGCAACCTCCTGAACCCCGAACCCGGAAGTTCGGCAAAAGTTCGGGGTTCGGGAGGTTGCTGGGAAGCCCCCCAGCCCGGCTGTGACCTTTTGAAACCACCGCGCAGCTTCCCAGCAGCCTCCGAACGGTTCAGAAAAAAATTGCCTCTTCTTACGAACTTTTTTCGTGTTACGAATGCCAAACCCGAACTTCCGGGTTCGGCATTTGGAGGCTGCTGGGAAGCCCCGCCGCCCAGCTGTCACCTTTTAAAACAGCCAGGGGCCTTCCCAACAGCCTCCCGAACGCCGAACTCGGAAGTTCGGGTTTGGCATTCGTAACACGGAAAAAGTTCATAAAAAGAGGGAAATTTTTTCTGAACCCCGGGTTCGTATCTCGAGTTGTTCGTAAGACGAGGGGTTCGTATCTTGAGGTACCACTGTGTGTGTGTGTATGTGTGTGTGTGTGTGTGTGTGTGTGTGTATATATATATATATATATGTAGATTGTTCTGAGTTCGGGTTTTGCCCTGTGTAATGTTTTGCATGTCTATGCGACGTTTCGGCGAAATCACATTCACCATCTTCAGGCTGAGGTTCCAATCTTTGTGTTGTTGTAAACGGAATGTTAGCAACTGACATTTCTTCCTAGTATGTAGTGTGGGGGTGGAGATTTGTTTTGAATGTAGCAAATAGATTGGGTGATTATGTTTCAGTGATCTGATTGGTTGGTGTAATCATAGTTATTAGAAGGAATGACATGGAGATTTTTTATGAAGTGTTTTGTTTAAGGCTGATTTCCAAATATAAAATTCTAAAATCATAATTATTAGAAGGATTGACATGCTGATTATTATGAAGTGTTTATTTTGTTTAAGGCTGGTTTCCAAATCTCTGGCAGGCGGGAGGTATCATCTCTTTTATTTAGACAAAGGGGTCTCCTCTCAATTTCGATAGCTTCTAGAGAAATTCTTCTATATAAATTCTCTGTTTTGTGGAGTAATTTAGTTTTTTTCAAAGTCAATTTTGTGCCCTGTTTTTTTAATGTGCTGGACAAGGGAGGAGGTCTTTTCTTGTTTTTTGACTGCATTCACATGTTCTGCTATGCGTTGGCTCACTCTTCGGTTAGTTTGTCCAATGTATGTGGCTGCACATGTTTTGCAGGGGATTTCATAGATTCCTTGGTATTCCAATTGGATTTTATCTTTGGGGCTCCTTAGGATATTAGATATTTTTTGGTTAGTGCAAAATGAGGTTTTGATGTTATGTTTGTGCAGAATTTTACTAATTTTATCCGTGGTGCCTTTGATGTAAGGAAGGATGGTGGTGCCATTGTCCTGTTCTTGATCTTGTTTTTTGGGGGGTGTCTCTTTATTGATTAGGTTTGTTATTGTTTTCTCTTTGAATCCATTAGAAATTAGTACATCTTTGAGTTTGTTCAATTCAGTTTTTAAGTGCTCATGGTCAGCTAAGCGTTTGGTTCTGGTGATGAGAGTTTTGGCCACTGAGGTGATTTGTGCGGGGTGGTGGTGTGAGTCTGCATTTAGATAACGGTTGGTATGGGTT
Organism: Erythrolamprus reginae; assembly: GCF_031021105.1. Taxonomy (NCBI): domain Eukaryota; kingdom Metazoa; phylum Chordata; class Lepidosauria; order Squamata; family Dipsadidae; genus Erythrolamprus; species Erythrolamprus reginae. The sequence continues at coordinate 108,778,221 of NC_091953.1, read as the reverse complement.
TTCTTTTGGTAGATAGTATGTCCTAGGCTGCCATTGGGTTTTTTATAGACCAGTACATCTAGAAAGGGAAGTTGATCATTGATTTCTGTTTCCATAGTAAACTGTATTTTGGGGTGTAGGCTGTTGAGATGTGTGAGGAAATTGTCTAGTTTTTCTTTACCATGTGGCCAAATTACAAAGGTATCATCAACATATCTCAGCCAAAGTTTGGGTTTGTATTTGGCTTGCTCTAAAGCATTATTTTCGAAATATTCCATATAGAGGTTGGCTATGACAGGTGATAGAGGTGATCCCATGGGGGCTCCCTCTATCTGTTTATATCTTTGTTCATTATAGATAAAGTATGTATTGGTCAGGCAGTGGTTGGTAAGGTCTAGGATATATTTGGGGGGTTTGTGTTTGTCCTGGATAGCTGTCAAGGCTTCTTTAATAGGTATTTGTGTGAACAGGGACACGACATCGAAACTTACAAGTAGGTCATCGGGTTGTAGGTTTTGTTTTTTAATTATTTGTATAAAGTGGAATGAATTTTGAACATATGAGGTAATAGTTTCTGTATATGGTTGAAGGTATTTGGCTAAAAATTTGGCAAGGTTTTGTAGAGGGGAGCCTATAGAACTGACTATTGGCCTGAGAGGTATTCCTTCTTTGTGTATTTTTGGAAGGCCATAGAGTTTTGGACATATGGAAGATTTTTCTCTGGGGATGATTTTTTGCTGGATTTCTTCGCTGATGGGAGAGGCCTTGATTTTAGATTTGGTGGTTTTTTCTAGGTAGGTGGTAGGATCTGTGCTTAGGAGTTTGTAGGCCGGGTTTTGTAGTAGATTTGTCATTTTTTCTTTGTAGTCTGCTGTGTTCATTACTATAGTGGAGTTTCCTTTATCGGCTGGGAGGATTATTATTTCCTGGTTTTTCTTCAGATTGATAAGTGCATCTCTTTCTTCCTGTTGTATGTTGCTTTTAGGAGGTTTACTAGAGCAGAGAATATTAGTGACTTTAAGTCTGATTTTGTTAGCAGTATCTGGGTTGATTTTATTTAAAGTTGTTTCAATTCCACATATGATGTTTTCAGTTGGTATGCGTCTTGGAGTTATTGCAAAATTAAATCCTTTTGAAAGAATATTGGTTTCTGTAGTGGTGAGTATCCTGTCTGATATGTTATGTACTGTTTTGGTCATAAGTTGTTGTGGAGGGCTGGGTTTTTGCTGTACCTCTAGTATTTGGAGTTTCTTATTATGTGTGTCTGTCTTGTATTGGGTTTCTGTTTCTGCTCTCCAGATTGATATTTGTTTGAATTTATCCCAGAGTATAGGGTGTATTTGGTTGCTGATTTTAAGGTGAAGAGAGAGTAGACTTTTGTTGATTTCATCAAGTATGAATCTTTTTTTGTGGAGTTCATTTCTGATTAGGGCTAATTCAGTTCTTTTTAGGATCCTCTCTATGGTTGGGGTTTTTGGGTGGAATTTTAGTTGGAAGTATTTGGGAATTATTTTTTTGTCCCTGCAGTTGCGTAGGAATGTGAGATCACATAAGATGGAGGCTTTTCTGACTTCAAGTTTTTCATAGGTCCTAGTCAGTAGGAAAGTGTCCTCCCCGTAGAGGCAAGATATTTGTTTTCGTAAATTTTCACGGGTATATGTATGTAGATTGTTCTGAGTTCGGGTTTTGCCCTGTGTAATGTTTTGCATGTCTATGCGACGTTTCGGCGAAATCACATTCACCATCTTCAGGCTGAGGTTCCAATCTTTGTGTTGCTGTAAATGGAATGTTAGCAACTGACATTTCTTCCTAGTATGTAGTGTGGGGGTGGAGATTTGTTTTGAATGTAGCAAATAGATTGGGTGATTATGTTTCAGTGATCTGATTGGTTGGTGTAATCATAGTTATTAGAAGGAATGACATGGAGATTTTTTATGAAGTGTTTTGTTTAAGGCTGATTTCCAAATATAAAATTCTAAAATCATAATTATTAGAAGGATTGACATGCTGATTATTATGAAGTGTTTATTTTGTTTAAGGCTGGTTTCCAAATCTCTGACAGGCGGGAGGTATCATCTCTTTTATTTAGACAAAGGGGTCTCCTCTCAATTTCGATAGCTTCTAGAGAAATTCTTCTATATAAATTCTCTGTTTTGTGGAGTAATTTAGTTTTTTCAAAGTCAATTTCGTGCCCTGTTTTTTTAATGTGCTGGACAAGGGAGGAGGTCTTTTCTTGTTTTTTGACTGCATTCACATGTTCTGCTATGCGTTGGCTCACTCTTCGGTTAGTTTGTCCAATGTATGTGGCTGCACATGTTTTGCAGGGGATTTCATAGATTCCTTGGTATTCCAATTGGATTTTATCTTTGGGGCTCCTTAGGATATTAGATATTTTTTGGTTAGTGCAAAATGAGGTTTTGATGTTATGTTTGTGCAGAATTTTACTAATTTTATCCGTGGTGCCTTTGATGTAAGGAAGGATGGTGGTGCCATTGTCCTGTTCTTGATCTTGTTTTTTGGGGGGTGTCTCTTTATTGATTAGGTTTGTTATTGTTTTCTCTTTGAATCCATTAGAAATTAGTACATCTTTGAGTTTGTTCAATTCAGTTTTTAAGTCCATCTAGTCTGCCCTTATACTATTTTCTGTATTTTATCTTAGGATGGATATATGTTTATCCCAGGCATGTTTAAATTCAGTTACTGTGGATTTATCTACCACGTCTGCTGGAAGTTTGTTCCAAGGATCTACTACTCTTTCAGTAAAATAATATTTTCTCATGTTGCTTTTGATCTTTCCCCCAACTAACCTCAGATTGTGTCCCCTTGTTCTTGTGTTCACTTTCCTATTAAAAACACTTCCCTCCTGGACCTTATTTAACCCTTTAATATATTTAAATGTTTCGATCATGTCCCCCCTTTTCCTTCTGTCCTCCAGACTATACAGATTGAGTTCATTAAGTCTTTCCTGATACGTTTTATACTTAAGACCTTCCACCATTCTTGTAGCCCGTCTTTGGACCCGTTCAATTTTGTCAATATCTTTTTGTAGGTGAGGTCTCCAGAAATGAACACAGTATTCCAAATGTGGTCTCACCAGCATTCTATATAGCGGGATCATAATCTCCCTCTTCCTGCTTGTTATACCTCTAGCTATGCAGCCAAGCATCCTACTTGCTTTCCCTACTGCCTGACTGCACTGTTCACCCATTTTGAGACTGTCAGAAATCACTACGCCTAAATCCTTTTCTTTTGAAGTATTTGCTAACACAGAACTGCCAATACAATACTCAGATTGAGGATTCCTTTTCCCCAAGTGCATTATTTTACATTTGGAAACATTAAACTGCAGTTTCCATTGCTTTGACCATTTATCTAGTAAAGCTAAATCATTTACCATATTGCCGACGCCTCCAGGAATATCAACCCTATTGCACACTTTAGAGTCATCAGCAAATAGGCAAACCTTCCCTACCAGACCTTCCCCTATGTCACTCACAAACATATTAAAAAGAATAGGACCCAGAACAGACCCTTGTGGCACACCGCTTGTAACCTGACTCTGCTCAGAATACTCGCCATTCACAACAATCCTCTGGTGTCTATGCTTCAGCCAGCTGCAAATCCATTGAACTATCCAGGGATTAAGTCCAATCTTCACTAATTTATCTATCAGCTCTTTATGTGGAACCGTATCAAAGGCTTTCCTGAAGTCCAGGTAGGCAATATCCACGGCACCACCTTCATCCAACACCTTTGTGACATAGTCAAAGAAATCAATGAGATTAGTCTGACATGATTTGCCTTCAGTAAAGCCATGCTGATTTGGGTCCAATAATTTGTTGTTTTTTAGGTGCTGATTTATCCTCTTTTTCAGTAGAGTCTCCATCATTTTAACGACAACTGATGTCAAGCTAACTGGCCTGTAGTTACCAGCTTCTTCTCTACTGCCCTTCTTGTGGATAGGCACAACACTTGCCATTCTCCAATCCTCAGGAACATCTCCTGTTAACAAGGATTGGTTAAACAAATCAGTCAGGGGGGTAGCAATGACAGATCTGAGTTCTTTAAGAACTCTGGGGTGGATGCCATCTGGACCCATTGCCTTATTTATCTTTAATCGTTCAAGTTCTTCTAAGACATCGGCTTCTAAGATCACTGGAGCTGAATCCGTACAGTTGGAGGCAATGCTATATCCCTCTATAGTATTATTTTGTAAGGTGTCTTTTGAGAAAACTGAACAGAAGTAGCTATTGAAATGGTCAGCAATCTCCTTATTCCCATTAATGCATGTATTTTCCCCGGTACTAAGCTTCGTGATGCCGCAGTTTTTCTTCTTCTTATCACTAATATATCTGAAGAAGGTTTTATCCCCCTTCTTTAGAGATTTGGCAATTTCTTCCTCTTTTGAGGCTTTAGCAGCATATATTATCTGTTTCGCCTCCTTCTGTCTCATTTTATACACCTCCCTATCAGCTATACTTCCAGACTCTTTATACCTCCTATAGGCAGCCTTTTTTTCATTGACTATAGTCCTTACATCATTGCTAAACCATAGCGGTTTCTTCTTCCTTTTACCTTTAGTTATTTGTCTTACATACAGTCCAGTGGCTTTTAAGATGGCCTTTTTAAATACAGTCCACTGGGTGCTCGCTCCTGCCATTTTATCCCTCCCCTTTAATTCATTATCTAAATATTCCCCCATTGCATTAAAATTTGTTTTTCTGAAATCCAATACTTTGGTTGCATTATAGGATTGCTCACAATGAGTTTTTACATCAAACCACAAACATAGATGGTCACTGCAACCTAAATTTTCTCCCATCTTGACATCTGAAACCCAATTCCCATTCGTAAAAACTAAATCTAGAATATTCTCCCCTCTAGTTGGTGTCTTAACCAGCTGTGCCAGAGCTGCTCCTGTAAAGGCCTCTACTATATTCTTACTTTTGCATGTAAGGGCACTGGGGATATTCCAGTCAACATCAGGCATGTTGAAATCACCCATAACCACAATATCTCCCTTTACTGCCATTTGGGTAATTTCATCCACCATCTTGTTGTCATATTCCTCAGATTGCCCTGGAGGCCTATAGATCACCCCAATTCTAATGACAGAACCGTCTTTATTTTGCATGCAAATCCAGAGGGTCTCTAGATCTTGACATGTATTTTGAATTAGTGTTGTTTTTAGAGTTTCTTTAACATAAATGGCTACTCCACCTCCCCTTCTCTCTATTCTATCCTTCCTATACAGTGTATATCCTGGTATGGATATTTCCCATTCATTAGAATCCTTAAACCATGTCTCAGTTATGGCAACCAGGTCCAAATTATCTCTAGATATTATGGCCATTAATTCACAGAGCTTGTTGCTCAAGCTTCGAGCATTCGTGCACATTACACGAAGAACATTATTTTCATTATTAGTTTGCCCCTTATCATCAACAACTACATCTATTTTATTTGCAGCTCCCTTTTCATAAGCTTCCAAAAACTGCTTTATCCTCATTGGTCGGGGACAGAAATCACCCACATCAGTTACATCTCTGTCCAAATATATATTTGTTTTCGTAAATTTTCACGGGTATATGTATGTAGATTGTTCTGAGTTCGGGTTTTGCCCTGTGTAATGTTTTGCATGTCTATGCGACGGTTCGGCGAAATCCATTTACAACAACACAAAGATTGGAACTTCAACCTGATGATGGTGAATGTGATTTCGCCGAACCGTCGCATAGACATGCAAAACATTACACAGGGCAAAACCCGAACTCAGAACAATCTACATACATATATATATATATATATATATATATATATATATATATATATATATATATATATATATATATATAATTTGCTAATGCATCATTTGTGAAATCTTCCCATTTTACAGAGATTCCAAAGACAGATTAGACAGATTCATGGATGCCAAGTGTATTGGTGGTTATTGAAATGGATGTCCATGTGCCGCCTCTATGTTGGTTGAGGTAGGTATGATTCCCTTGAGTACTATTTGTTGAGGGCCAAGGCAAAGGGAGGGGTTTGCCTTCTCTTTTTGCTCAAGATCCCCATGTACGATTGGTAGGCCACTGTGTGACACATAATGATGGATTGAATGAACGTTGGGCTGATTTAACATGGCTCTTCTTATGTTCTTATGTTCAAAGAGGAGCCACTGAATATTACAAACAGACTGAGTGTAAGGGAAAAACTATGTGAAAATAAATGCCATCTTTATATGTCTATTTTACTTATTTTAAAATTGTTTTTAGATTGTGATGGGGTTATTAACTGTTGTGTTGCATATTGCCCAGTGTTATGTGTTTATGAGATGACTGGCTGTATAAATATGCTACATAAAATAAATAATTCTTAAGGTCACTCAGTTAAAGGATAATCATTGCCAAGGTAAAGTGGGTATGCCTCACTCTTGGGTTCCTAATGAAGCAATTCATCTTTTATTTATACTATATGAATCATCCATAATTGGGTCTCCAAAGTGGCCTACAGTAATTTAGTCCAAGATTAAACACAGATTATATTCAATGAAATATTGAATAAATTATGACACATTAGTACAAGATAAATTACATGCAGGAATTAAAGTAAACAAAATATTCTCAAAATAGAACATGCAAAATAATCGTCTACATAAACTTAAATACATGAAAAAAAATGGTGAAGGCCTGGATAAACTAAAAACTTTTGCTTTGTACAATGGAGCTCTTATTAAGTACAGCACTAAGTATATTTGCATTTGTCTGAGGGAATGTCGTTGGAAAATTTGCTATTCATTTACAGTGGTACCTCATCTTAATTCATTCTGTGACAAGGTTCGTAAGGTGAAAAATTCGTAAGACAAAACAATGTTTCCCATTGGAATCAATGTAAAAGCGAATAATGCATGAAAGCCCAAAACTCACCCCTTTTGCCTTACGCCGCTGGGAATCCCTGCCTCCGAACTTATGTTGCCAGCCAAAGCACCTATTCTTGCGCTGCTGGGATACCCCTGAGGCTCCCCTCATTGGGAAACCCCACCTCTGGACTTCCATGTTCTTGCAATGCTGCAATTTCCCCTTGCCTCCCCTCGCTGGGAAACTCCACCTCCGGACTTCCGTTGCCAGCGAAGCACCCATTTTTGCGCTGCTGGGATTCCCCTGAGGCTCCCCTCACTGGGATTCAAAGCAGTGCCGGCAAAAATGAAGGGAATCCCAGAAGAGGGAAGAAGAGGCAAAAAAAATCTTAAACACCGGGTTCGTATTGTGAAAAGTTCATTAAATGAGGCGTTCGTAAGACGAGGTACCACTGTATATTCTTATCCTTGTACTCAGGGGGGGGGGGGGGCTGCTGCCCGCACAGTGGGGACGCAGTGGGGTAGTGAAAATGGAGCTCCACCCCAGAGCACCCAATTTGCACTGAAAGATGTTGAAAGAAAATGCAGGGCATCCTGCATAATCCATGCCCACAGTGTGGTAGTAAAAATTTTGGTACCCCTTCACTGAGTGTACTACAAGTAAACGGATATTCCCTGAAAAATCATCAGTTGATACTCTTCAAGTACTCATAGAAGCAATTGGGAAAAGAACTAATTGAATTAAAAAATAATTTAGAAAGTATAATGCAACCTTAATATTCACCAAATCTGCTTAAACTAACAAGCTTAATATCTCATCGTAATTACTTATATATCAATATCAGCTTGCAAAGTATTTACAGAACAATCTAAGCCAAGAGGTGAACTCTGGTTCATTAAGTTCACTTTCCAAATACAGATCTATGATTATTAAGTCAATCAATGATCTTTGATGACCTAAGTAGTATTTCATACTAATGGATTCATGTAAAACTTACAGTGCTCTTTCTGGAAATAATTTTTGCAATTTATTAATAAGATTTATTGTTGCATGAAATAACAGAGAAATGTTTTTTTAAAAAAAGGAGAAAGAAAGCCAATTAGTTTGGAGTAGATTTCTCTTATCACAGAGTTTGTAAGGTTCTAAGTGACAATATAATTATAAAATGGAACTTTATTCCCATCCAGTCAATGTGTTTCTCTTTTATATCAGAATCTATATTTGCATTGCCAAAAAGAAAATTATTTGTTTGGAGGGGGGGGGAGTGATTGTAATGAGCAAGTATTGGTTTAAGACCACATAGGGGGCAAAATATTAAAATGTTCTATCCTACAAAATTTTTCAATTGAGGCAAAATGACCAAGGCTAACATACCACATAGCTCATATGCTGGTCCTGGAATTAATTTCTTCCAGTGTCCAGTGCAGTTTTCTTCACACATAACAAAAGATATATCAAGCTCTGCATCTTACGATTGGATCATATTTGACTGAAAATTATTGAAAAATATCAGAGATCCCCAAAGAGTGGGATGGGAGAGTGGATCCATGAGCAACAAGTTTTAGATTTGTTTAAATGAAAAGATTTGGGTATAATCATAAAGATTTAATTGGAAAGTACAGTGGAACCCCGACATAAGAGCTGCTCTACTTAAGAGCAACTCGAGATAAGAGCTGGGAGGGGAGAGATATTTTTGTTCTACTTACAAGCCCAAATTCGAGATACAAGCGCCAAGGAGCTGTCTCCTGAAGCCAAACGCTAACTTCCGCGTTCGGCTTCAGGAGACAGCTGCGAAGTGGCGCGCGTGTTTTAAAAGGTTGCAGCCGGCCTGGGGGGCTCGGGGGGGTGCTTGCAGCTTTCTTTCTTGCTCTTTTTCTTTCTCTCTTTTACCTTCCCTTCCTCTATTTCTTCTTTTCTTTCTCCTTCCCACCTTCTTCCCTCCCTCCCTCCCTTCACTCATTCCTCTCTTACTCTCCCCTTTCATAAGTTTCCTTGCTTCCTTCCTCTGTTCCTGTCCCTTCCCCCTTTCTTTCTTTCTTTCTTTCTTTCTTTCTTTCTTTCTTTCTTTCTTGCTCTTTTTCTTTCTCTCTTTTACCTTCCCTTCCTCTATTTCTTCTTTTCTTTCTCCTTCCCACCTTCTTCCCTCCCTCCCTCCCTTCACTCATTCCTCTCTTACTCTCCCCTTTCATAAGTTTCCTTGCTTCCTTCCTCTGTTCCTGTCCCTTCCATCTTTCCTTCCTTCCCACCCTCCGTCCATTCATTCACCCATTCCTCTCTTGATCGCTTAAAGCCGGTCCCTGGTGCAAAAAGGGTTGGGGACCTCTGTCCTACAGGATTGGGTGGCAGAGAAGTTGAACATATGTAAATTTAAAAGTTTAAGAAAGTTTACAAGTTAAGTGAAAGAAACTTCATTATTCATTTATATGTACATGTACATTTCTTCATTAAAAACATGTCTTTCTGCATAATTTAGACTAACTTTGTGAGTTTTTTGAGGGCTGGAACCAATTAAAATTATTTACATTAATTCCTATGGGGAAAAGTCGTTCGAGATAAGAGCTGCTCGACTTAAGAGCCCAGGTCCGGAACGAATTAAACTCGTATCTCGAGGTACCACTGTATTGGAATGACTGATCTTTTGAAAGAATATGAAGTACAAAAGGATTTTGCTGTGTTCATTTTCTTGAATATGAATCTATGTCTGGGAGATGGAAGGAAGGGAGGATGAGTAAAAAGTTGTTTAATCCATAAAGTAAATAAAAATATTGAATCATTGGAGCAGCTTATTTAAAAAATTGGAAATACAACACTAAGGGCAGTGCTTTGGCTGGTTTTCTAAAGTTTGGAATGGGAGATTTTAATATTTTTATGCAATTACAAAATTGTATAAAATATAAATGTTTAACATTTAACATATTTCACTTCTCCCTTCCTCAAAAATTAAGGTCATGCTCATTCATCTACGTATAAACACTTGTCAATAGCAATATGAAGTGCTGACTTGCATGTGAAAAAGGATAAGTGGAGATAGCCTGGGAAAATTAAAAAAAAAATCTACATAGTAACTTTCTTCAATAAATGTTTTACCAACAAGCTGGAAAGTCAGGTACTAGAATCTTTTAGAAAACAACATGTATAGCTTCTTTGTGCACCTATATACATTTTACAGCTGACAGTGTCAACATCATTACAGCTGACAGCAGAACATCTGGCTTAGGGCCAGACTATCTTCTAGACCGCCTTCTACCACATAGCTCCCAGTGACCAATCAGGGTCCATAGGGTTGGTCTTCTCTGGGTCCCATCAGCCAAACAGTGTCAGCTGGCGGGGCCATGGAGAAGAGCCTTCTCTGTGGTGGCTCCAACTCTCTGGAACCAGCTACTCCTGAGATCTGGACTGCCCCTACCCTACTGGCCCTCCAGAAAGCCATAAAGAGCTGGCTTTTCTTGGGGCTTTTGATTGGATGGCGTACCATCAAGATTTGGCCATAAATCAGATGTATGGATTTTTAAATTACAGTGTTCCCTCAATTTTCGTGGGTTCGAACTTCGCGAAAAGTCTATACCACGGTTTTTCAAAAATATTAATTAAAAAATACTTTGTGGTTTTGCCCCCTATACCACGGTTTTTCCTGCCCGATGATGTCATATATCATCACCAAACTTTCGTCCACCTTTAATAAATATTTTTTTAAAATAAATTTTAATAAAGAAACATGGTGAGTAATAATCTAAATGGTTGCTAAGGGAATGGGAAATTGCAATTTAGGGGTTTAAAGTGTTAAGGGAAGGCTTGTGTTACTGTTCATAGCCAAAAATAGTGTATTTACTTCCACATCTCTACTTTGCGGAAATTCAACTTTCGAGGGCGATCTCAGAACGCATCCCCCGCGAAAATCGAGGGAACACTGTATTGTTTTAAAATTGTTTTTAAATTGTTTTTGATGTCCTAATTTTGTATGCTTATTTTCTGGTTGTGAGCCACCCACATTCCCTTGGGAGTTGGGCGACATACAAGTGGAATACAATGCAATGCAATGCAATGCAATGCAATGCAATACAGTACAAAACAATACAATACAATACAATACAATAATAAATCTATACTCTCTTGGAGACATTCCTAAAAGAAATGGGAAATCTTGATTAGAAATGCCTTCCAATGAAAATGGATTCTAAATAACCGGTCTAAGAAGTAAACCAGTTTTTTACCTGTATGTTGAATAGTAGTCTTTTATTTATGACTGGTCACTTGAAATTATGACGGAGCTCCCTGGGAGTGCATACAACCCAAATTTGAATTTCTGATGGCCATTCCTCACACAGTCATTTTACAGGACCACAGTGCTCAGCCACTGGGCTGCAAATTTATGGCTATTTGCAGCATTGTTTTACCACAGTTTTACCACAGTTTTACCCATAACTGGCATTTACTTCTGGTTTACGGGGGGGGGGGGGGATCAAGACCATACCATTGCTACACTTAACAGTAGTTTTTGTTTAACAACTGCTGCAACAAAGGCCCTAAAATCAGATTGGTCCAGGGGTGGGATCTTTGCAGTTGGACTAGATCACCCAAACCAGTAGTGACTTGCTGGTGATGTCACAATGGCATCATGGATCCAGTTCAGTTGGTGCCAGTCTGTGGCATTGCCAACCTTTTGGAGGGATATTTTTTTACACATTTTTTACTGTTTGGCAGGTGTTTCCTTTGCTGCTGCTTGAAAAGGGGCCTTCTCGCCCACCTCTGGGTGTATACTTACCTTTATTCCTTTACCTAAAGCACAGCTGATCAGGTCCTCAGCTATGTTTTGGGCTGATTATAGCTACTGATCAAGCGTAGAAGCAGAATCGCACAAGGGGATGCACAGAAAACATCATAATGTGAATCAGTGGTGAAGGTCACTCACCCCTGAATTGGTCATGTGGGTGACCCAGTTATAACCATCATAAGTTAAAACAATGATGGCCAGGCTCCATTGTGGTTCTAACTCAAGGACAACTTGAAATAAAGTCGCTGAGCTAGAAAAATCAAACCCTTTTCCATATTCTTTTTTTTTAATAAAGTTTTATTTACATATATAATGCAAGGTACTTAGAACACATGAAAAGGAAATAGAAAAAGAAAAAACAAACAAGAAAAACAATACATCCAAAGATACATATTAAAACAATACATCCAATAAGAAAAAAACAAAACAAAACTAAACAAGCAAAAAAAAAGAAACCCATATATTAAAATAAAGGCATGTACAGGATCAGTATATATATATTCTTCCGAAACTATGTAAATTATCTTTAGATTCAGTTACAGTTTTCATCAAAAAAAACCACAAAGAGTTTGACTTTTTTAGATAATCAGTTCAATTAGTAAGTCATAACTTTATACTGCTTGTTCTTTTTGTTTTCATCAGGGATATATATATATATATATATTTGTGTCGAATCACCCTGGTGTATTGAAGGAACATCACAGCTCCTTTTTTTTGCCTCTCGGCCCAACCCAGGGTCATTTCCAAGGCAGTTAATTTTATTGATAGCCGACAATTCTATCTATATGTGTTGTTTTGTTCTTTGCTGAATTTGAAAATTAAGGGAGACTAGGATAGATCTATTTCGGCCTTATTGTGGCCTCATCAGCTAGCCATACCCTCACTGGGACTTGAACCTGCAATCTTTGCCTTGTAAGGCAGATAATTATCCTCTAGGCTACAGTATCCAATCCCTTCAGCTCTGCACCAGGGAAGGGTTATGGTGCAGAGCTGAATTATATCTACAGCAGCACGAAACTTACAACTTCAGCCTGATGATGGTGAATGTGATTTCACCGAAACGTCGCATAGACATGCAAAATATTACACGGGGCAAAACCCGAACTCAGAAATATATGTGTGTGTGTGTGTGTGTTTACATGTTCATATTGTAATTAGCAATGATTTTTTCTTTTTTTCTAACCAGTGGTAGAGTAAATTCCAACAATCATAAAATTGTGAGTCTTCTTTGCCTTTAATTTTTAGGGTCAATTTAGACATTTCTGCACATTGGGTTATTCCTTTTCCATATTCTGTATGCTGAGGGCATTGCCATCCATCCCTACCTCTGGATTTGGCAAGTTATCAGTATATTTACCCAAAATGATGCACTGATGGATTTTCATTTTTAACACTTTGGAATAGATGATGAGAGACTTTCCCCAATCAGCATCAAAAGGCCAAACAAGGTTTCACAAATTGTGTATGCTCAGCATACCATGGGGACAGAAGCAATCTTTTGCTTGGTCAAAGATTTTTAAAACACATTTGCCATTATTTGCAAAACAGCGAAAAGCCATTATGCTATACTTTAGTCTTGTGGCTTTTTAAAGAAAATGAATAATATATACGAAATGTTTTTGGTAGTGTCATTATTAATAAATAATTGGAAATTATGTCATGAGTCATATCTCTCTCCTTTCCTCTGATGTGATTCAGATCTACCAGGCCAGGCTAAATAAAGTACCACATCTATAAAATAAAACTACATTTCCTGAAAATGGATTTTAGTGACGGAAATGATGATGGCGTTTTGCAGTCTATAAATATGGTTTGTCCCTTTTAAAATAATGAAAGGAACATTTTAAAGGTCTTTTTAAAAAAAGTAGTTAATTCACTGTTCCTCCGCCTGAGACTTTGGTTCTTGAAGGAGTGTCTGACAAGGCTTTGCATGAATTGACCTGGTTCTGAAGATGTTTATCTAAGAATCCCCATTGAGTCTTCAAAGGGAGGCACAGGTGACTTTGATTTTCTTGTATTTACTTCTGAGGGAGCATTATAGTTCTGTGCTCTGCTGTTTTTTTAGATTGAAGCAAGTGCCTATGGTTTGGGCAAATATTTTTCCATTTCAGTTGTTCTAAAAATTGGGGTTTGTTTATTTATTTATTTATTTTGTCCAATACACAATGAGGGTTTTAGTGGGTATATATCTATATACACATAGTAAAATACATGATGAAGGTTATAGAGGAGATACTCATAGTAAAATATATCTAAGAAATAATAGAAAAGAAGATATAGGAATAGGACATATCAATGAAAGAATAGAAGAAGAGATATAGGAATAGAAGAAAGGTATAGGAGATATAGGAGAGCAATAGGACAAGGGACGGAAGGCACTCTAGTGCGCTTGTACTCGCCCCTTACTGACCTCTTAGGAATCTGGATAGGTCAACCGTAGATAATCTAAGGGTAAAGTGTTGGGGGTTTGGGGATGACACTATGGAGTCCGGTAATGAGTTCCATGCTTCGACAACTCGGTTACTGATGTCATATTTTTTACAGTCAAGTTTGGAGCGGTTAATATTAAGTTTAAATCTGTTGTGTGCTCTTGTGTTGTTGTGGTTGAAGCTGAAGTAGTCGCCCACAGGCAGGACGTTGCAGCATATGATCTTGTGGGCAATACTTAGATCTTGTTTAAGGCATCTTAGTTCTAAACATTCTAGGCCCAGGATTGAAAGTCTAGTCTCATAGGGTATTCTATTCCTTTATTTGAAGATGGAAATCCTTTTCCTTTATTTGCAGATGGGAATTCTCAGAATTTTCTCAACCTGTGCTCTGTTATTGCCGAAGAGACGGAGTAACGACACGGACACAAGAGCTGGATTTAAACTTGGGTCATTTTATTAATAATAATTTGCATAATTTATTTAATTAAATTAGCATAAATTAGCATAAATTAGCATAAAATCAACATGCTTAACTATGACCCAAACAGTGGACCTGCAGGGTCAAACAAATACTTCCGGGGCGGGAATGACGTAGCAATCAACATTCCTGGGCAACTATGGGCGTAGCTCGATGCTAGTCCAGGTGAGGGACCTCTCCCTCACCTGAGACCCTGCCATGCACTCGCATGAGGGGGGTCCCGCCGGCGCACCCCTACCCGGGGACTTCAATGTGCGGGACCCAAAGACAGGTTTCCCCCAACTGCTCAGGTAGCACCCCACCATGAGCTTGGAGAGAACCTGTCAATCATCCCCAAAGATGTCCAAGGGAGAACGCGCAGTTGCTAACCACCACCCAGATTTCCGCCCCTAACCTGCCTACCCAAATGACCAAAGGTAAGCCAATCAACCTATTAAATGCAAGCACCCCCTAACCGCACATCCATCTCCCCAGTGTGGAATGGGTGAAAAAACGGCCATGCCTAATGGGCGAAGCCGCAAAAAATTCCCATTCGGCCCCCCTAGGGGCGACCCAATAGTAGCACACTGCAAAATAGGGAGGGCGGGCGGGTGTCTGCTCCAGATGCCGGTCCCAGCAAAAAGGCTTGGCCCAGGGCCTGCAGGCCCTTAAATAGGGCCTGCAAGCCCCGCCCCTGACCGGCAGCAACGTCAGGCCTCGTAGGCCTGATTTTCGGCTGAAATCTCATCTCGCGAGATTTCGGCCAAAAAACAAGATGGCGGCCGCCATGAGGGAGTCCGGTGTCTGCCCGGTCCCTCCGGCAAATGCTGCCAGCCGGTAAGTCAACCGGCGCTATTTTAACCCAGACCAAGAACCCATGCCTTTACAACAACAGCCTTATAAAAGTTGCATGTGTGTGTGTGTGTGAGTGTGTGTATCACTTCTGTGAAATCAAACTGTCCACTTAGGAAGCAACACTGACTGGCAATCAATTTCACATGCTGCTGTGCAAATGGAATAGTTCTGCAAATGAAATATTCAATGAGAATATTTCATTCATTCAGATCTAGAATGTGTTATTTGAGTGTTCCCTTTATTTTTTTTGAGCAGTATAAGAAGAGCCTTTTGCTTGAAGGCTACTTGTTTACAAGTAATTCCCCCTTTACAACCATAATTAAGTTTGGCAATTACGTCATAAGCTGTGACAATTGCAAAGAAGGTCACCACACGATCTTTATGCAGCAGCGGATGTAATGAATGATGTGACCCTAAAGTCATTGCCGCAGTCGTCTAGCAAATTCATTGTTCACTATGAGGCAGTTTTTGCCAGAACATGAAAGTAAACTACTGGTTCCCACAAAAAACGACATCAAATGTGGTCATGTGACTGTGCTGCGCTGTGCTGCAAATGGCCATAAATGTGGGCTCGTTAACATGGAAACAAAATTTAATCATGTGATCATGGAGGAGGGCAAGTTGTAACTTTGAACCAGGTGAGGAGTTCCTTTGGGGAGGGTCCATCGTAATTTCAAATTACAATGGGCCCTCAAATGCTAAGCAACTGGTTGTAAGAGGTGGATTATCTGTAGCTTAATATTAATATGTAAATCCTATAGTTTTATAAGCAGGTCCAACCCTGCTTACTTTTTTAAATTCAGCCAAGGTTGATGAAGGTCCAGATTAAATGGCAATGTACACATCTGGAATCATTTCTGCCCGGAATTTCTTTTAAATTTAACTCAGAATACAGTATTAGAATATTAGCCCTTTGGAAATGGGAACAAAGAAGTGTGCTCACTAGTGTTGTGGTTAGCTCTGGCCCTGCTCCTTCCCAAGGACTGTGGATGTGGGGGAGACATCCACATGCTGCAGGCCTGTTTTGCCCCCCGTGGAATCTGCTGATGAAGGCTCCTCTGACCAAGAAGACATGAGTGACAGGGAGGAGGAGAGTGTGGCAGACAGCTCAGAAGGAGATCAATTATCTAGCTCCTCCTTGGATTCAGAACAAGAGTTAATGATACGGCCACGCATGAGGAGTGTGATGTATAGGCAACAACAACTGAGAGATTATTATCAAAGAAAATGAGGCCACCTGTGGTTGGGTGGGGCTGTGGTCATTAGTGAGGCTGCTATAAATAGCAGCCTGTGGGTTTGGCCATTGTGGAGGATTATCTGATCGTTGTGTTTCATGACTGCTTTACTGACTTTGACTTTTTTGTGTGCTGATTTTTCCCCGCTTTGAAACTAAACCAGAGCAAAGTGTGTGTCACTTTGTGAAAGAGGAAGGACTGTGAATTGTCTCACAGCTGCAAGCTAAGTATCACAGAACTGATAAGGGACTGGTACAAATTACCAGATTGTTTGGAGACGAGTGCTCTTTGCTATACAAAAAGAGGGCTTAGTTTAAGTGAATTTTCATTATAAAGAACATTGTTTTGAATTTTCAAACGTGTGTCTGAAATTTGTACCTGTGAATTTTTGGGAGGAGTCTACCAGAGAGCCCGACAGAACAACTAGAGACAATTTTAAGACGTGGGGATCAGTAGCGTGCTGCTACCGGTACGGATGCGCATGTGTCCAAGTGATATTTTGCTTCTGCATATGCATAGGAAACAAAATCTTGTGAGGGGAGATGCGCAAGTGTGAAATTTTGGCAATTTTTTGTTTCTGCGCATGTGCAAAAAAATGGCAAAAATCTCCCTTGTGACATTTTGCTTCCTGAGCATGCACAGAAGCAAAATCTCGTTCGGAGCCATGCATGTGTGTGCCAGAGACCTAAAGCTGCATACTCAGTGCACCAGCAGTGGCGGGAGCGGCAACCCCTGTCTGGTGTGGATGTGTAATGACAATAACACTGAGGGACAAGGAAAAGAGATACTGCCTAGGAAACTATCAGGAAAAGGGGGTGGGGATCCTCAGTGGTTTAATAATCAAAGGAATAAATTAAGAAGACTCGACCTAGTTACATCAGCGGTTAAAGGTGACGGGTACCTTCAGACTTGCAAGATTTTGTTAATAAAGTAAAGGCTGTTAATAAAACCTTACAATAAAATTGAGCTTGCTCATCTATTTGTGTTTTTTTGTACGGTTTACCTGGCAGGACAGCTGGCTGGGAGATTTAGGAGTCAAAGTCCACATATCTTAAAGTTGATTATTATTATTATTATTATTATTATTATTATTATTATTATTATTATTAATTAGATTTGTATGCCACCTCTCTCCGTAGATTCGGGGCGACTCACAACAATAACAAAGACAATATAAGAACAAATCTAATAATTTAAAAAACACTAAAAAACCCATTATTAAAAGCAAGCATACACACAAACATACCATGTATAAACAAAAAGAAACAGGATTTGGATCCTTGAAGGCTTACTAGCACATGGATAACATGCTTCGTTTCCAGTAGTTTGTTAGGAGGTATCAAGTTAACAACAGATGTGAATCTAAATGCTTATTTGTACCCTATGATAATCGTTAAGTGTTGCTTATGATTCTTGACAAATTTATCCTGTCTTTTTATGTATACTGAGAGCATATCCACCAATGACAAATTCCTTGTGTGTCCAATCACACTTAGCCAATAAAGATTTATTCTATTCTATTCTATTCTATTCTATTCTATTCTATTCTACTCTACTCTACTCTACTCTACTCTACTCTACTCTACTCTACTCTACTCTACTATACTATACTATACTATACTATACTATACTATACTATACTATACTATACTCTATTCTCTTCCAAGGACTTAAGTTTCTGGTAATTTGCAATTTGAAAAAGCAGCAGGTTAGGAAATTAAGGAGTCTCTTCCAAATACAGCATTTTGACACAGTTGCCACTTCTTCCAAAATCCACCCACCCACTGAATAATTTGTATTTTTATTTTCCCCAAAGGGAAAGTTTGCATGAATTAAAGGTGATCTTTAAAGCTTCTTTTTTTAATTGCAATTCCTTCATTATCCTTAATGACATAGAACATCACTACAAAGGAAAATATCTATGCTAAATATAACGATGGCATATGAAACCATAGCTCATGTGCTACTGTTGTACTATTTGTAGTCTGTATCATCACTTAAAACATAACATCAATTCAATCCCAATTCAACTCATTTTACTTAATTGTCATTCATTTAAATTCTAAGTATTACCACTTTTTTTGCAATTTTACATTATTATATTTTATGTGATTTTAGTGTCTACATTATAGTTCAATACTGGCTGAATCATGGACCTCACTCAAAAATGTTAGGTTATTTTATAATTGTATTGTTCTGCAACTGTAATAAACTAAAACAGAATTAAAGAACATCAGCATAATATTTTTATAATATTATTTATTATTATTTATTCAGACATCTAGACAAAAGGACATACGACCCACTATTTTCTTCCTGCTCAATGATACTGACATCGGATAATATTTATTTCCCATGTAATACAAATATTTATAATATTTGTAAATATTGTAATTCTACAATTGCTTGGAGAATCTAGAAGTCCTGCAATTATTCACTGTGATAAAAAATAGGAATATGTATTATTTAAAATAGCTGGTTTGATGTGATGGTTAAGGCACCAGATTGAACACCATGAGATTGTGAGTTCTAGCCCCAACTTAGGCACCAAGGCTAGGTGGCCTTGGTCATCCTCTCTCAACCTAGGAGAAGATAGCAATGGAAAACCACTTTTGAAAAACCTTACCAGGAAAACTGCAGAGATTAGGCTAGGCTTTCCAAGAAACTGCATGAATCCCAGCGACCAGTTAAGTCCCACAGAGTGGGTCTTCTCCGGGTCCTGTTAACCAAACAATGTCGCTTGGCGGGACCCAGAGGAAGAGCCTTCTCTGTGGCGGCCCCGGCCCTCTGGAACTAACTCCCCCCAGAGATTAGAATTGCCCCCACCTTGCCTTTCGAAAGCTGCTTAAAACCCACCTCTGCCGCCAGGCATGGGGGAACTGAGATACACTTCCCCCTAGGCCTTTACAATTTTATGCATTGTATGGCTGTATGTATGATTGGTGTTTATATTATGGGTTTTTAACTGTTTTTAG
The DNA here is from genome assembly GCF_031021105.1 of Erythrolamprus reginae. NCBI lineage: Eukaryota > Metazoa > Chordata > Lepidosauria > Squamata > Dipsadidae > Erythrolamprus > Erythrolamprus reginae. The sequence goes on along the minus strand of NC_091953.1, from coordinate 108,758,663 downwards.
TGTTGGATTTTGTTTTATTGGTGTTGTTAACTGCCCCGAGTCTGCGGAGAGGGGCGGCATTCAAATCAAATCAAATCAAATCAAATCAAATCAAATCAAATCAAATCAAATCAAATCAAATCAAATCAAATCAAATCAAATCAAATCAAATCAAATCAAATCAAATCAAATCAAATCAAATCAAATCAAATCAAATCAAATCAAATCAAATCAAATCAAATCAAATCAAATCAAATCAAATCAAATCAAATCAAATCAAATCAAATCAAATCAAATCAAATCAAATCAAATCAAATCAAATCAAATCAACAAACCTGAAGACAGACATACTCATCTCTTCAAATGCATTAATTTTTTTCTCAGGATATCATGATGTATCAGTGCTGTATATGTATGGATCCAAGCGGTGTGACTTTTGTAACTGACAGATAGAAATCTTGTCAATACTCTTATTTTCTAAGTGCAAAAATTGACCATAGTACGTCAATAGCTTTGGCGACAACCAGTTCTGGTTTAGGCTTTCACCTTCGCTTTGCAGCTCTTTGTGTTTTGTGATCTTCTCCAATTCTACTCCACTATCCCTCATGTAGCCTAATTTACACTTTCTTCTTTGCAACCACAATTACATCTGGTAGGTTATGTGCCAACATTTTATCAGTTTGAATTCAGAAGCCCTACAATATTTTAACCTGTTCATTTCTTTACCACTAATTTCCAGTTCAATGGAGAGATAAAGTCAGTTAAAAAAAGAAAAAAATCAATGAAATCAAGGAAGCTTAAATCCCTCGGCTAATTATTTTCCCCGAGTACATTTTAATTGAAATCCTACTCTACAGCTCCAGAGAGACAAGCATGCATAACCACATGTAACTTTAATTTGTAAAAATGTTCTTTCTTATGTTTCCACTTCTACCCACATAAAAACTGTTTCTGCTGGGAATCTGGACAAGAAACAAGTGCTTTCATGTGCCTCGAATGTACAGCCTTCTCAGAAACTAAATCCTACATAAGCTTGACTTCAGGTAAAGAAACACAGCAGATGGGTGTGTTTCCCACACTACTAAGCAACCAAAAATATCCATATAACTCAACAGGTTTGAGCAAGAGCAGATATGTAATGAAGCAGATAATCAGGCATTGTGTTGGAAGATGACTGGAGAATTGAGTTACTTAATGTCTTGTCAAATACATTAATTCCTTAGTAAACTATCTTGCACCTTGAACGGCTTTCATCAAATCAAATTTAACATTACTTGTTGGATTTGTTTTGTCTTCTTCACCACAAATGAGACCTAGCCCACATTCAGATATGCTAAATGTACGAGTAAAAACATTACACACGCTCTATTGTCATTATATACACTTCCCGAATTTTAGTTTATCAGCAAAACTCACTTTTGCCCAATTTGGTGTTCTCTGTTTGAACTACAGCACCCAACATTCTCATCCAGCATGAATAATTTTTTTTGAAAAGGTAGTTTTGGCAAAAATGGAGGGCACCAGATTGGAAAATACTGGCTTAGAAATGACATGTGCAATTTGCATTGCCATGCTGTTACTTCAAGTTTTGAAATTATGTCAAAACCTTCTAACATGCAGATGGCATATTTACTCTTTAATTTAAACTTTGTCTTCTCCCCACCACTTCATCTACTGAAGCGCTTGTTACAATAAAACAAAAATTGTCCACTCATGTTAAAAAATGCTTTGGGGTTTATTTCCTGCTTCCCAAGTGAGATTTTTATAAAAGTACTGGGTGTCTGATCGTCACCCCAATTATAGGGGTTTTTTTTTCTGATATAGTTAAACCATCTATTTATTGTTCAGGATTTTGCCCTGAGACATTTAAAATTCAAAGATAACTTGGTGCTTTAATTCTAGGTTAAGCTATAAGTCTGAAATTCCCATACTATGTATGAATCAAAAATGGTTGTAAAATTATGCTATATCCCAGTGGCTGATAAGGTCCCACAGAGTTGGCCTACTCCGGGTCCTATCGACCAAACAATGTCGTTTGGCGGGCCCCAGGGGAAGAGCCTTCTCTGTGGTGGCCCCGGCCCTCTGGAATCAACTCCCCCCGGAGATTAGAACGGCCCCCACCCTCCTTGTCTTTCGCAAATTACTCAAGACCCACCTTTATCGCCAGGCATGGGGGAATTGAGACATCCTCCCCCAGGCTTCTATATTTTATGTTTGGTATGTATGTATTGTATGGTTTTAATTGCTGGGGTTTTAGATATGTTTTATTTTTAATATTAGATTTGTTTCACTGTTATATTGTTTCTATTATTGTTTTGAGCCATCCCGAGTCTTTGGAGATGGGCGGCATACAAATCTAATTAATAATAATAATAATAATAATAATAATAATAATAATAATAATATCACACAAACTCTCTCTCTCTCTCTCTCACTCACTCACTCTCTCTCACACACACACAATAAATTTAAAGCTTTTGCTTTTAGTATTTACCATGGTTGCTTATTAATAAAATCAACAACTCTGTTGCAATTCCTTCACTATTAACGTCATCAACATCTACTTCATTTCCTTGTGAGCAGTGTAAAATCTTCTAGACAAGGAGTGTCACACTCAATTTCATAGAGGGTTGCATCAGGGTTGTTTTTTATTTCATGGGGCTGGGGTGGGCATGGCTAGGATGGTATGGCCAGCTCAATGTCACTTGTGTCAGGAGCACTGTGGTGGCCTGAATGCTCTGCCAGCTGCAATGGCTTCCTGTAACCCTCTGCCAGCAAAAATGTAGCTTATGAGAGCTACCTGTGGCCGTCCTGAGTGGCTGTGATGGCTTCCTGCAACACTCTGCCAATGTAATACAGCTCTCTCGAGCTCCATTTTCACTGGCAGAGGCCCCATGGGCCAGTCCTTCACGATTTCCAGATTGATCCAGCAGGCCAGATCTAAGCAATGCACCGGCCAGATCTGGCACATGGGCCTTGATTTTGACACCTTGTTCTAACTTGCAGTGGTTCGCAACCTTTCTAATACCCCTTAATACAGTTCCTCGTGCTGTGGTCAGCCCAACCACAAGTCTAGTGCCAATTCTCCCAACAGAGCTTTAAGCTGATTGGCAGGAAGGTCAGAGGGACTCCCCCACTGTAAATGACTGATTGATCAGATTGTAAAAATATGTTCAAAGGTGCCAGAATAGAAGCTTTAGTTCCTAACACCAGGGGAAATTTGTATTTTCCCATGGGCTTAGGCAACACCTGTGAAATGGTTGTTCGACCTCCAAGGGGCCCCGCCCCCCAGGTTGAGAATCACTGTTCTAAAGTCATCACAGGTCTTTCTGCCAAAGTAGCAATAATGAGAAAAGGCTTGATGGCTCAATTATGTTATAGATAGTGATGGGCGAATCCAACGGTGTTCGGGTTCGGCAAGTTCGGATGAACTTTATGCAAAATTCGGCCGAACCCGAACCGAACCCGAACTCGAACCCGAATGGGGAATCCCTCCCATGAAGAGATTCCAGGGGCAGAGCTTTGACGTCACCGGCAGGTTGCTAAGGACGCCAAGGTGATCACTTCTTGGATTCCAATCCAAGAAGTGATCACCTTGGCATCCTTAGCAACCTGAAGGTGACGTCAAAGCTCCGAACGCCGAACACGATCCCGAACTTTGCCCGAACTTTTAAAAAATTTCGTGTTCGTGTTCAGCATACCGAACACCACAAAATTCTGTACGGACCCGAATTGTGTGAGTTAGGTTCATCCATCACTAGTTATATAGTTTCCATAAGCCATTGGTAGAGAAATGGAAGAAATCTCTTCCTCCACCAAAGCAGATTTTTATAAAGAATCCATCAACTCTAGCTGCTTTTGATCAATCTCTTTCTTTCCAAACTGTCCACAATCTTTCTACTGCTGGCTTCTTACAGCTCTGAATTTCCTTCATTTCAGTGCACTGGCTCCACAAGAAAAAAAAATGAGAATCAACAATCCCCTCTCACTTGTAATTTATTTTCTGTGATTCTAGAAGTAGTTGGTTTTGGACCCAATTTTCTGCTACTTTCTATTTAGCTTTTGTTTAGCCATCTTTGACATTTGCCATTTTATTTGGCAAGTGGCATCAGCAGTAACTATCCAATCTAATTGCTAGACATTTTTCCCAGCCAATTGGCCAACGTGGCACTTTCTGAGTGCTTATGCCAAATACTGATTTGTATGTCACACACTACTCTGATTAGCTCACCCATCTTTGCTGCTGACATTTTCCTTGGCCTTATAAGAAGTAACAATCCCATTTAATGGGAGATTAGACCAACAAATTAATTACATGCCATTTGCTTTAAGACACAATCGGCAAGTGAATATTTTTAGCATATCTTGTTTTGGTGCCACTTATTCTGTGGGTTACAGCCCCCTAGTTTTTAATCAAAGGGTGTATCTTAGATGCCAGGAAGGATCCGTTTTTCATGACTCCATATTTCTATTACATACTATTTTTATTGTACATTTATGCATAATAGCTAGCCAACAGGCTAGTCCCTTTCCAGGAATAGATCTCCTTTTCCACAGTGTATTCAGATCTCCTGATTTCTGAAGCTTACTTTGGCTTTTAAATAAATGCTGCTTTTCACTGACCAGCTCCAATTCAAGAAATTGTTGATCTTTATGTAATCCTTATTTAATCAGCTGCAGTTTTCCAAGTCATTCTTTCTCCCAGGTTCTTAGATGGTATGCCATATTCCATCAAACTCATTACAACATTTTTGGATTCTGTTTGCAATTTCAGACCAGTTGTATTATGCATGATCCTCTCTCCTTTTCTCTGCCACTTTGAAATAGTTTTATTAAGTACTGTCAAACATGCTTTCAAAAATCCCCTCCTTCCATAATTAAAAGATGTCACTAATAAATCATTATTGAATAAGATTTGTTCTTGATAAAGTGATAAAGCCAGATCAAACTTAAACAGTTTTGAGTAGAAATGTTACTTGTGAATAACACTGGAATGACACATCTCTCACTTGGAATTTTCCAGCTTGTTGAAACTGGAAAATTAGGTTCTGTTGGATAAGAATTTTGGTATCCAAGTACTTATGGAATTCCAGTTTGTCAAATTCTGTTGCAGCCCTTCGTAGGCTTGAGAATGCAAAAGTTTGTCACTCTATCCAACTGATAAGAATTGTAAGAAAGGGGAATTTTTGGAAACATCTAATATTGATCATAACAAAAGCACTCTAAATGAGTTTACAATGGCAGCATGCCTTGTAGGAGTGATAGGAAAATGGTGGCTGGTCAAATGTAAATTTCAGCTTCCAGCAGTTCCCACTGTTATTCAGATTGGAGAAGGTTAATGAAAAGTGCATTTTTATTAAAAAGATAATAGGTTTCCAAATCTGTCTGCCTTTAGAATTATTTCAGTACAGACTGTAAAACACACTGTATGGAAAACAGAGTGACATGAAAACTATGAATAATTATATGCAATAAAAATTATACTACAAATTATTGAATTAATGCCCAGGCAGTGTTACTATATTTCTCTCTTTCAACCACGTAGCTAGGAGGAAGTTTATAGGTAAACAGTTATGGGTACCATTCTGAGACACAGACAAGGAAAATCCAATTGGCTTAACATCTGTGTGCTTTATTGTGACCTTTGAACTCTAGAGACCGAACAGAGCCCCTTCCTGACTATTCCAAAATGTTTAGCAGTGGTTTATGTACTTCAGCCCTTCATCTGAATTCCAGCATCATCTGGTGAAGGATACGGCTTTATGGTGAAATATGGAATTTATTCCTCTATGACATAAATCATGAGATGTCATAAATCTTAAATCTCTACAAGTAAGCTTTGACAAGGATCCATAAATAAAATAGTCTATATTTCATGTTCGTTGCTGAAGTCATTGTGTATTTTATTTTCCCTTAAGGAAAATAATGGATCTGTAACATTAAAAAGAATTGATCTTTGTGTTTCCAACATATTAATCGTGTATGATTCGTCCACTACCATTAATGAGTTCACTATGTTCCCTTTACTAAGAGAGCTATAATATTTTAATATCTCACCACAGAGTCCTAGTTACCTTGGACATTTCCATTTGCTTTCCCTTGTTTGCTTAGCATCCCAGGTTTCCTCCCACCAATTTTATGGTCATGTAGCTAATCTCTCCCTGCAGGGCCTATTTATTCTTTAGGCTTATTGTTCAACAGGACACAGTTACAGCAAAGCAGGCTCGTATTTGAGGCAACACACTTGCAGCACTGGGTTTAAAATAATTTGTGCATGGATCTGACACTTAAAGCATCCAAACCTTGGCTAGAATTAGGATTTAGAGGTCTGCTTCCTTCAGATGAACTTTTAATATTGTCCATTTATCAATAAAGTAGCTAAGGCCCCTTAAAAAGTAGGACAATGCTTTAAAAATAAATGGCCTTCCCTTTGACTTTCTTTCTGGATTTGGATTGTTGGATTTTAAAATCCGTTTTGGTTCTGTCCATAAAATTGCATCTAAATACCCAGTGTGTTTGTCAATATATTTATTTGTATTTATTTATTTATTTTGTCCAATACACAATTAGGGTTTTAGTGGGTATATATTTATATACACATAATAAAATACATGATGAAGGTTATAGAGGAGATACTCATAGTAAAATATATCTAAGAAATAATAGAAAAGAAGATATAGTAATAGAACATATCAATGAAAGAATAGAAGAAGAGATATAGGAATAGAAGAAAGGTATAGGAGATATAGGAGAGCAATAGGACAGGGGACGGAAGTCACTCTTGTGCACTTGTACTCGCCCCTTACTGACCTCTTAGGAATCTGGATAGGTCAACCGTGGATAATCTAAGGGTAAAGTGTTAGGGGTTTGGGGATGACACTATGGAGTCCGGTAATGAGTTCCACGCTTCGACAACTCGGTTACTGAAGTCATATTTTTTACAGTCAAGTTTGGAGTGGTTAATATTAAGTTTAAATCTGTTGTGTGCTCTTGTGTTGTTGTGGTTGAAGCTTATTTATAAACATAGTGTTGGTAAAAATAAATAAATAAAAATAATTGTATGTTCAATCATGTCTGCTCTATGCAGATTTTTACCATAATGAGGCAAGACTGGGAACACAACTCTCCAAAAATGCTTTGAGGAATTACATTATTGTGGACTCAGGCGTCCCACAGGAGGGATAGTTAACAGAACAACACTTCTATATGGGAAAAGTCATATGTTTAATGTCTTTCTCTGCTCCCCATTAAACCACAATTTTAATTAAGAAGTCAGAAGTCAGCCTATCAGAAAATATGCCAATGGGTTATACATTTACAAAAGGGACTTGAATTAATATGTTGTATACACCTCGCTGCCTAATAAAAGGGATAAGGTTTCAACTAACCATCCATATCCTCCTCCAGAACATTGTAATCTGTAAGAGGCTCAAGTAGGCCTAGCAGCAGAATACCTCCTCCACTCAAATATTTTTGTAGAGGATGCTTAATTTAAACTGCATAGCTTTGGACTCATTCAAGCATGTTGATGTCTTTCTCTTGTTTGCTGGACATGCCTTTTGGTTCCAGTATTATCAACTCTTCGCCTCCCAGAATTCACTTTTACAGAGAACAGTGATTAACTTGAAATAGCTAGGATCAAATCAAAAAGCTGAGGAGTGAAGACTTTAGTACAAAAATAATATTTTAAAAGGGAGTATTTCTTTATCCAACAAAAAGATAACCAGTAGAATAGATTCCATTTAATCAACCTGCCAGTACTGATGGCAAATATTTCACAGACCTATGAATCTTTGTCCAGAATGTCAGAATACCTTCAAATTCTAAGCAAAGAAAATATACTCTGCTTGCAGGAGTCTAACTGGCTAATGTTAGAAATAAGGAACTGCCTTAGACTGATTAGCAAAAAAAGACAGTTAGTTTAATCAAAAAGGTATTTCAAACTCCCTCTGGTTTCAATATACAGTAACTACTTACAGCATGATTAAATATGGATAAAATTTCAATGACCTCTGCGATAATATCACAAGCAACTGTGTGCTTTTTGCCGACGACGTGAAACTTTTCAACACCACTGACAACACACTCATTCTCCAAAAAGATCTGGACTTTGTTTCAAATTGGTCTAACACCTGGCAACTTCAAATATCAACCAACAAATGCTCTACCCTCCACATCGGCAAAAAGAATCCAAACCTCACATATGAACTGAACAAACAAACCCTCACAGCCAACCCACATTCAGTAAAAGACCTTGGAATACTAATATCAAATGACCTAAGTTCTAAAGCCCACTGCAACTATATCGCCAAAAAGGCTTCCAGAGTTGTTAACCTGATCCTACGTAGCTTCTGCTCTGGCAATCTCACACTACTGACTAGAGCCTACAAAACTTATGCCAGACCCATCCTCGAATACAGCTCATCTGTCTGGAACCCACACCATATTTCAGACATCAACACTATCGAAAACGTCCAAAGATACTTCAGCAGAAGAGCCCTTCACTCCTCCACTCGAAACAGAATACCTTACGAAAGCAGACTAACTATCCTAGGTCTTGAAAGCTTAGAATTGCGGCGCCTAAAACACGATTTAAGTATTGCCCACAAGATCATATGCTGCAATGTCCTTCCGGTCAACGACTACTTCACCTTCAACCACAACAACACAAGAGCATGCAACAGATTCAAACTTAATATTAACCGCTCCAAACTTGACTGTAAAAATATGACTTTAACAATCGAGTCGTCGACGTGTGGAACTCATTACCGGACTCTATAGTGTCTACTCCCAACCCCCAACATTTCTCCCTTAGACTCTCCACGATTGACCTCTCCAGGTTCCTAAGAGGCCAGTAAGGGGCGTACATAAGTGCACTGATGTGCCTAACGTCCCCTGTCCAATTACCTTTCCTTTTCTCATATATCCTATATATTCTCTCCCTCTCATCCACTCCTCTTCTTTTTTACTTACTATCCCTATATATACTACCTAATGCCTATTTCATTCCATATGTATTGTATACAGTATTGGACAAAGAATAAATAAATAAATAAATAAATAAATAAATAAATAAATAAATAAATAAATAAATAAATAAATAAATAAATAAATAAATAAATAAATAAATAAATAAATAAATAAATAAATAAATAAATAAATAAATAAATAAATAAATAAATAAATAAAATATAATCATCATACCAAAATACTGAGATGAATCTATTTTCTTGTGGTTGAACTGGACAGGCCACCAAATGACTGCCAGTTCTATCTGCTACCTATTATTTATTAATTCTCATCATGAGCATAGGCAGTAAAGATGATAAGGAAACACACAAGGGGGAAGGCACCCTTGGAGCAGCAAAAAATTATATATATATATACGGTATATGGAGAGTTGTTGTTCTCATACTTAACATGTTTCTATTACTTTCAGCCTTGAATCTAGTACAGTGTTCCCTCAATTTTCGTGGGAGATGCGTTCCGAGACCGCCCGCAAAAGTCAAATTTCCACGAAGTAGAGATGCGGAAGTAAATACACCATTTTTGGCTATGGACAGTATCACAAGCCTTCCCTTAAAACTTTAAACCCCTAAATTACCATTTCCCATTCCCTTAACAACCATTTACTCACCATTATTACTGGTACTCACCATTGAATAAGACACTTAGTGATCCTGATATTTATAAACATAATTATTTATTAACAATAATTATTTTTTTTGTTATTAATTTGCCAAAATTATTAGTTTGGCGATGACGTATGACATCATTGGGCGGGGAAAAACATGGTATAGGAAAAAAAACTGCAAAGTATTTTTTAATTAATATTTTTTGAAAAACCGTGGTATAGGCTATTCATGAAGTTCGAACCCGCGAAAATCGAGGGAACACTGTATTTTTTGTTTCTGTTCACAGTTGTCTGGTGGGACATATATTTATTTATTTGTTTATTCAATTTTTTAATGCCACCCTTCTCCTTAGACTCAGGATGGCTTACAACATGTTAGCAATAGCACTTATTAACAGAGCCAGCATATTGCCCCCACAATCCGAGTCTTCATTTTATCCACCTCAGAGGGATGGAAGGCTGAGTCAACCTTGATGATGAAATATATCTTCTCGTTGGTAAACCATAGCTTAAACAATGGTTGAATTGTTCTTCCTGTTCTATGTTTCATTGTACCTTTCTGTTGTCTTTATTGAGCAATTTATATTGCTCAGGTCAGAATGAGTCTAACAACAGCAAAATTATGTTAAGGGCAATACAAAATATTATTTAGATATGGCCAAAATAACATGAGGATAAATATTAGAGTCTCCTGATGTTATTTTGGCCATATCTGAATAATATTTTGAATTGTTCTTAACATAACTTTGCTGTTGTTAGAATCATTCTGACTTTTAGTTATCCTGGATCCTGTATATTGCACCAGACTAGCTATATGAACTCTTCCTAAGTGGAGTGACCCTTTTTATATCTTCTAATTTTTTATTATTCTTTAGAACTTCACTAAGCTTTTTAGTGCAGCGATGGATTGCACCCGAGAATATTAGACAATTATTGGTCTCTAAACATTATTTATTTATTTATTTATTTATTATGTATTTATTTATTAGATTTGTATGCCGGCCCTCTCCGTAACTAATTCTATATATGGTTTGGAACTTTGGATATAGAATTAGTTACGTTTAGAGCCAGTGTTGAATCTTTCAAACTAAGTTCTACCAATTTTAGCAAATATATATGACTAGGGTGGTCATCCATAGTTCTGAATCTTCACCCAAAAAGATACATATGGGCATAGCTCTAAATCAACGGCTGTTATTAAGAAATAATTTTATCTCTTGATTTTATTTTATTTTATTTTATATTCCATTTGCCTGAATTGTAATATGTCATAGTTGTAACAACTTATATTTAACTATCATTATTTCCTCTTGTGAAATTATTATTATCATGAAATTATCATTATTTCTTCTTGTGTTTTCGGGCACAACCTGAGTTTCTATTTGTTCCTTGTTGTCAATGTGGCACATCTAACAAAGTGATTTTAAACTATACATTAACCTTGATTTTGTTCTTCCACAAATATCCATACTACTAAATCTCAGATCATGTCCTTTTAACACCAAAAGCCTTCTAGGTATTAGCAGAAGAATCTTCTTTCTTTTGCATCTTGTAACACTTGATATTTAGCTTGTTTTTTTTTCCCCTGTCACACAAATTTAGATGCACTCTTACGCCACTATTAAAATTGGAACGTCAGTTATGAAAACTGTCAGAAACAAAAATATTATTATAGGCAGAACATTAATTTTTATCTCATAAATTGTCCTCACCATGGACAGTTGTAGTTTCAATCTTAACATTATCTTTTTAAACGTCTTTCCGTGTTTTAACATGTTTTAATTTTAAAATATCATTTATTTATTTATTATTTATTTATTTATTGGATTTGTATGCCGCCCCTCTCTGAAGACTCGGGGCGGCTAACAGCAATAACAAGACAGCGTATAATAATAATCCAATACTAAGAACAATTAAAAACCCATTATTATAAAAACCAAACAGACATACAGACATACCATGCATAAAATTGTAAGGGCCTAGTGGGAAAGAGTATCTCAATTCCCCCATGCCTGGCGGCAGAGGTGAGTTTTAAGTAGCTTACGAAAGGCAAGGAGGGTGGGGGCCATTCTAATCTCTGGGGGGAGTTGGTTCCAGAGGGCCGGGGCCGCCACAGAGAAGGCTCTTCCCCTGGGTCCCGCCAAGCGGCATTGTTTGGTTGACGTGACCCGGAGAAGACCCACTCTGTGGGACCTAACTGGTCACTGGGATTCGTGCAGCAGAAGGCGGTCCCTGAGATAATCTGGTCTGGTGCCATGAAGGGATTTATAGGTCATAACCAACACTTTGAATTGTGACCGGAAACTGATCGGCAACCAATGCAGACTGCGGAGAGTTGGTGTAACATGGGTATATTTGGGAAAGCCCATGATTGCTCTCGCAGCTGCATTCTGCACGATCCACATACAGGTAATTACTATTTGTTATAGGGAATATTTTACCTTCTTCTCGATCTTACTTTATAATTCAATTCTGTTCTATTTTCATATTTTGTTAGCATCTTTATCTTTGATTTATTAATCTTGAAACCTGCCAATGCACCAAATTATTTTAATATGACCATTAATGTTTGCATTTCATTCAAAACATCTAAAACCAAGTTGTCTGCAAAAGCCCTTAACTTATAAATTTCTTTTTATACAATCTTCTCATTTTGTCTTATATCTCTAATCAAGAGAAAAACTGGGGAGCAGAGAGATCTGGTTTATAGGGATTGTGTAAGCCAAATATTAGCTATGCTTTAGGATATACACAGAGACAGTTATCTGAAAAAGCATGGTGAAGATTTGCCCAGAGACAGTGAGTCATACAATAGCCATGAACTTTGGACACAGTAAGAAAAAACCCTCAACAGCGCTCCTGGCACGAGATAAGACACTAGCAGTGTGATTGGCTGGCAACTCAGCTACCGATAGGTGCATAAAGTGAGAATTTAGTAGCCTATCATAAGCTGTAGATGATACCTTTTATAACCAATTAGAAGCTTAATAGAAATAGCCTATGAACAATTAGGTATCTAGAAGCCTTATTTTTGCATATAGAAATAGCCTATGATAACTTGCGTATTCAAAAGTTTTATTATTAGCCTATAGATTTGAAAAACCTTATATTTGTAGCCTATAAGAAACGTATATTAGGAGAAATTAGACTTGTATTTAGCCAATAGAAAATTACTAGCTGAAACCCCTTCATTTGCATATGAAGGGTATAAAAAGCACACCTGTAAACAATAAAGCTTTGTCACTTTACCCAGACCATTGACTCCGTGTTTCATTGGTAAGCACTAGTAATGGTTTCAGGATCGGGCCTCGTAAAGTGAACCATCACAGGGTTGTCGAGACCCCCGTCCAGCGGGGATCGCGTCTCGTCAAGTGGTGACCCCAGACGGTGACTGATTGGCCTTAAGGACATCGCTGAGGGGGCAACGCTTGGATCACGCATCTCAGCGCACTCAACCTCCCATCTCTTACCCAGTGCACAAATACGTAAGTATGGGAGTACGACTGTCTTTGGAACAGGAACTTCATGTTCGGGAATTAGGACAGATAGTTGAAGCTAATAAAACTTATTTTAAAAAGAAAGGGCAATATCACACAAAGAAGGGATTGGCCAAATTATTATTATATATCTGGCAAGAATGTCAAAGTTATCCTCATAAAGGAACATTACAAACTGAGGCATGGACAAAAATACGTGAATATTTACATAAAGAACCAAGGGCGCCTCCACCTATTTTATTAACATGGAAAGTTGTTTTAACAGCCCTAAGGCTTCATTACGATGAGGAGACTATAACAACTGATAGCCATAAAGAAGCCGTTAAGGAACCTAGCGCACCTCCTGAATATGAGGAAGTAGAAGTTAAGAAGATGAATAGATCTAATGAGGTGGTAGAAAGCATATACCCTGTAACCACACTTAAAACAGAGAAGGGAGCGTTAATGACAGGAATAGAACTAGCCAGAAAAGATCCCTCAACTTCAATTGATGATTTAGAAACCATGTCAGCGTTTCCCATAGATTTTGCCGGGGCAGCGCCGGTATATACCCCGCTACCATTCTCTTTAATTAAGGACCTAAAATATGCTGTACAAAATTATGGGCTGGGATCCCCCTATGTATGTGGTTTATTGGGAAATTTAAGAACAAGTTACTCACTCTTGCCGCTGGAATGGGTCACCCTGGCAAAATCGCTGCTAAATTTGACCCAATTCATGATGTGGAAAGCAGTTTTTAAGGAAGAAGCTGCAAAAAAAGCTAATACACATGGGGTTCCCGAGGCCCATGTGAGGGGTGTGGGGAATTTTCAAACCCAGCAGCAACAAATGGCTATTCCTCGAGCCACCCTAGATTACACTGCCCAAGCCGCCTTGACTGCATTTTCAAAAATAGGCAACTTTGGAGATCAAACCTCCTCCTCATTTTTAAAAATTGTGCAAAATAATGGGGAAAGTTTTGGGGATTTTGTTGAGAGATTGCAACAATCTATCAACAGGGAAATTAATAATGAGGAAGCAAGAAAACAACTTACGCTTAAACTAGCCTTTGAAAATGCCAATGCGGATTGTCAACATGTATTGGGTCCTCTGCGTACAGACCCCTCTAAAAAATTGATTGATTATGTGAAGGCTGCTGCTACAGTTGCCTCAGTAATATATCAAGCAGAACAAATGGCACAGGCTATAGCAGTAGTACAATCAGGGGATAACCATCAGAATAACCGTGTAAGGGGCCCACGTACGGGCAACTGTTTTAATTGCGGCCGCTATGGTCATTACAAGGGCCAATGTAGGGCCCCGGGGGGAGGGGCAGGTCCTGCAAGAGGTGGGCAGCATCCTACTAGCCCTTGCCCAGTATGCCAAAAAATAGGTCACTGGGCTAGAGAATGTAGAAGCCACTATCGGATCAAGGACGCCCAAGACACCCCAGAAGCCAAATGGTCTCATCAGCCTCAGGGAAACTAGATGCGGGGCATGGCTCCAGCCCCGAACAAAAGGAAGCCACAACATTTGTAAAACATTTTTTGGACACTAAGGAGGAAAATGTGGTTAATATTCCCCCAAAGATATGAATCTAATAGGCTTGTGCCCCCAGAAAAACCCCAACCCATGGCAGTTTTAAATTCTCATGATGAAAAAGAACTTTCTTATGTGCAGTCTATTATTGTGCAGGCTTCAGAAACTATAGATATGCTAACCCCGGGACTTGTGTATTTCCTCCCTGTAAATATAGAAGAACTTCACCTCCCCCCAGGCCAGCCCCTTATTATGTACCCTAATCGTAATATTTTATCCAAAGGCATTTTGGCCTCACCCTATATTCTGCAAGAAGGACTTAGCTTTCCTAGCTTTAGGTTGCATACCTGATAGCCCCATGACAATTCAAAAGGGGGAGGATGTTGCTATAATAATATCAGTAGATCTGACATCCGATCCCTATGAACGCAATGGTGACCGCCACTGTTGTATTGCCCCCTTTAAGGACTTTATTGAGGAAGATGTAAGTGCCTGGTTTACCACTAACGTATCAAATTCTAAACCCTATTTGACCATAGTTATTAATAATGTACCCCTTTCAGGAATTCTAGACACAGGAGCAGATGTATCTGTAATAAGCCTTCAGCAATGGCCCCGTGACTGGCCGCTTCAATTGTCCCCAGCCGTTAAAGGAGTAGGAGGAGTTCAATTGGCTCAGTCCAGTGCCCAGTGGTTGGACGCTTCTATCCCGGGTTCATCACAAACGGCACGTATTCGCCCCGTTGTTTTACCCTTGCATGTAAATTTGTGGGGAAGAGACTTATTATCCCAATTTCGAACCACCCTCACGCTGGACTGAGCGCAATGGACCCCTTAATGAAATTAACTTTAAAACACACCACCCCGGTCTGGATTGACCAATGGCCCCTCCCATACGATAAATATTTGGCACTCCAGGATATAATTTCTAATTTGATAGAAGAAGACAAAATTGAACCCTCTAATAGCCCTTATAACACCCCTGTATTTGTAATAAAAAAGAAATCAGGGAAATGGAGAATGTTACAAGATTTAAGAAAGATTAATAGTGTTTTAGAACCCATGGGTGCATTACAGTGTGGGCTACCGAACCCCAATATGATCCCCCCAAAATATAAATTAGTAGTAATAGACTTAAAAGATGCCTTTTTCTCAATCCCTCTTCATCCACAAGACAGAAAACTTTTTGCATTCACGGTGCCAGTAGAAATAGCCTATGATAACTTGCGTATTCAAAAGTTTTATTATTAGCCTATAGATTTGAAAAACCTTATATTTGTAGCCTATAAGAAACGTATATTAGGAGAAATTAGACTTGTATTTAGCCAATAGAAAATTACTAGCTGAAACCCCTTCATTTGCATATGAAGGGTATAAAAAGCACACCTGTAAACAATAAAGCTTTGTCACTTTACCCAGACCATTGACTCCGTGTTTCATTGGTAAGCACTAGTAATGGTTTCAGGATTGGGCCTCGTAAAGTGAACCATCACAGGGTTGTCGAGACCCCCGTCCAGCGGGGATCGCGTCTCGTCAGTGGTTGTCAAAAAAGTTTGTGGTTTTCAACACTGTAAAACTGCAGTTGAAATAGAAATGACTACAAATGGTGAATATGTAATTGCTAAAATATATAAATTTTATTGAAAATTTGAAACAGAAGAAGAATGTATGATAAAGTGTGCTAAAATTTCCCTTATAAAATACAGATGAAACTATATGAAAATACATGGTTGAAAATATTGAAGTTTATACTATCTTCAATATTTGCAACTCACTAACATATTAAAAAGAATAGGACCCAGAACAGACCCTTGTGGCACACCGCTTGTAACCTGAGCAGAGTCAGGTTACAAGTGGTGTGCCACAAGGGTCTGTTCTGGGTCCTATTCTTTTTAATATGTTTGTGAGTGACATAGGGGAAGGTTTGGTAGGGAAGGTTTGCCTATTTGCCGATGACTCTAAAGTGTGCAATAGGGTTGATATTCCTGGAGGCGTCTGTAATATGGTAAATGATTTAGCTTTACTAGATAAATGGTCAAAGCAATGGAAACTGCAGTTTAATGTTTCCAAATGTAAAATAATGTACTTGGGGAAAAGGAATCCTCAATCTGAGTATTGTATCGGCAGTTCTGTGTTAGCAAATACTTCAGAAGAAAAGGATTTAGGGGTAGTGATTTCTGACAGTCTCAAAATGGGTGAACAGTGCAGTCAGGTGGTAGGGAAAGCAAGTAGGATGCTTGGCTGCATAGCTAGAGGTATAACAAGCAGGAAGAGGGAGATTATGATCCCGCTACATAGAATGCTGGTGAGACCACATTTGGAATACTGCGTTCAGTTCTGGAGACCTCACCTACAGAAAGATATTGACAAAATTGAACGGGTCCAAAGACGGGCTACAAGAATGGTGGAAGGTCTTAAGCATAAAACGTATCAGGATGATACTCAATCTGTATAGTCTGGAGGACAGAAGGAAAAGGGGGGACATGATTGAAACATTTAAATATATTAAAGGGTTAAATAAGGTCCAGGAGGGAAGTGTTTTTAATAGGAAAGTGAACACAAGGACAAGGGGACACAATCTGAAGTTAGTTGGGGGAAAGATCAAAAGCAACATGAGAAAATATTATTTTACTGAAAGAGAACAAACTTCCAGCAGACATGGTAGATAAATCCACAGTAACTGAATTTAAACATGCCTGGGATAAACATATATCCATCCTAAGATAAAATACAGAAAATAGTATAAGGGCAGGCTAGATGGACCATGAGGTCTTTTTTCTGCCGTCAGACTTCTATGTTTCTATATTTAAGATAATGTTTATAAAATGATGTACTATTCATATATGTCACCAAATAAATTGTCTAGAAGGTAAAAAGCATTTCAGATTTGAAATATGAACAAGAAGGTACATTTCATCATGATTGGTGGACATGTAAAAAACTAGATTCAAATACATACACTGATTCAGAGGATTTAAAAGATTAATATACAATTGAGCCTAGTTTGGGGAATTGAAGGACAACAAGTTTGGGAAAACTCATGGAATTTTGTTTTTGTATAGGATAATAAGATTATTGTATGCACAGATGTGGAAAAATTTGGCATTACCCACAAGGGAGGAATAATTAGTGAAGATGATGAAACTGCTGAGTTGACCTCATTGATCAAAGAAAAGAAAATATTTATGTTTATTGCTGACTAGAAACCCTTTATACACTTTTTTCTACACAATAGAAAAAATGTGGTTTTTATGATGACAAAACAGGTTGTAGAAATAGAATTATGGTGCAGCCATAGAATAAGAGTCAAATTTAAATCTCTACTTTATTCTACTGCTGTACAGATTTGAAACCACTATTTTTTTTATTTTTCCTTATACATTTAGCTTTGATTTCTTTCTTTTTCTTACTTTATATTAGAATGTATCGGTGCTTATCTTCCTTTTTAATTTTTTAAATTCAATTTATTTTTAAAAGTAGTATTAAATTTATTTGGGAATGCATCCCCAGATATCATATACGTTTTTTGTGAAGAAACAATAAAAAATAAATAAAACATAACCAGCAACCAGATGACCACAACTAGGATGAAAAAAAATTTTTTTTCCTTGTATCGGGAGGAAAAACATTGAAGTAGTTGAACTTGATGTACTTTCTCTTTCACCTCATTAGTTTCACTTACTCAAAATATATACAAATTTATGAAGCAGTGCTATTACATTCATCAAAATAATTATTTAAAAGACAGATTTAATGGAGACTAACAATCCCTTTGGCCTTCTTTGGGCAAAGCTAATAGCATAACCTAACTTTATGATTAACAGGATCATTAATTTTTGACTGTAGAGAAAAGACATCAGGTGATGCCAGCATGGGAAGACTGGAGATGATGTGACTGTCTGACTAAGATCATTTCATAAATTCCTAAGTATTTGTGGGCTATTACATGTATAATCGAGGTACAAATGGAAGAAAATACAGTGATACCTCATCTTACGAACCCCTCTTCATACGAACTGTTCGTGATACGAACCCGGTGTTTAAGATTTTTTTGCCTCTTCTTCCAAACTATTTTCACCTTACGAACCAGAGCGGCCACCGCTGGGATGCCCCGAAGTGCTGGGATTTCCCTGGGAACTCCGAACTTCCGTTGCCAGCCAAAGTGCCCCATTATTGCATTGCTGGGATTTCCCTGAGGCTCCCCTCCTTGGGATTCCCTTCATTTTTGCCAGCGCTGCTTTGAATCCCAGTGACAAACTCTCCCTTCCAAACTGCATGGGGAAAATGAGCACAGTGGGGTGGACAAAAATGGGAGGGAAAGACTCATGGAGCTCAAGAGAGGAGAAAAGTATGGGGGAGATGAGCAGAGAGGGGGACAAAAACAGGATGCAAAGACTCATGGAGCTCAAGAGAGGCTCTTTTTGCCTTGCTTCATTGGGACTGCCACCTCTTGCTGTCCCTCCCCCCATTCCGTTTGCCTCAGCTTTGTCTGTCCACTGCTTTAAAAAAAAAACACCTTAATATTTTGGATTTTCCTAATGGGCTTGCACGCATTATTGACTTTTCCATTGATTCCTATGGGAAACATTGTTTCATCTTACGAACTTTTCACCTTATGAACAATTAAGAACAATTAAGTTTGTAAGACAAGATATTACTTTACACTCTTCCATTTAGCTTATAAAAACAAGAAGCATACGATCTGATTCCACCAACTAGTTGTAAAGTCAGGTGTTCCTAGATTCTTATTTCTTCTTCCTGAGAAGGAACTCTGTTGCATTCCCTCCAACTAGAGAAGCCAAAGGAAGTACCATTTTATTTCAGATGTAGAAGTGAAAGATTATAACAGCTCCTTCTAGCATGAGCATAAAATTTATTTTAGGATCATTTTGCAAACGTAATGCAGGTAATCCTTGATTTATGACCACAATTGGGAAGAGAATTTCCATTGCTAAACCAGGTGGTTGTCAAATGAGTTGCTCCTGAATTTATAATCTTTTGTGTTGTTAAGTGAATTACTGCAGTTCTTAAGTGATTAATGTAGTCATTATGAGGATCAAGCTTTGTCCAGGGACTTTACCTTTTGGAAGCCAGCTGGGAAGGTTGCAAATGGTGATCATATGATCTCAAGACACTGAAACCATTGTAAATAGATGCCAGTTGCCAAACAATTGAATTATTTTTCATCATATGGTCATGGGAATGATGCAACTATCACAAGTGCAAGGACTGGTCATAAGGCACATTTTAAAGAATCATTTTAAAGGTTGCTAAATAAATCGTTGTAAATTAAGTACTATCTGCAATCTGATCAGATCTACAAAAATTTCATTGGCCATTAGATAGATTGAAGTTTTTCTATATCTCATTGGTGCTAACTAATAGGGTCTCTTTGATGGTTATTAGGTACCTGCATCTTGTAGCCCTGGTTAAGCAGTAAAAAAAACATAGATAAAAACTATTATTTCTTTGAGTTGCTTAAAATAAATTATGTACCATACTATTTTCCATTCAATTAGACTCTAGGTATACTGTTTCCCAAATGCCTTTCTCCCTGATCTAACCATGGTATACCATTTTAATCAAATATTTAATAAAAATATATGGAATATATAAAAATAATAAAACCACCACTAACTGATGTAGTTTAAATCAAGTTTTACATTTATTGCTTGAAGATAACATTTGGGTAGGACAGGGTAGGATAGGATAGGATAGGATATTGTTGTGAGCTGCCCTGACTCCCAGGAATAGGGCAACATAGAAATCTAATTAACAGACAGACAGACAGACAGACAGATAGAATAACAGAGTTGGAAGGGACCTTGGAGGTCTTCTAGTCTAACCCCCAGCTTAGACAGGAAACCTTAAACCACTTTAGACAAATGGTTATCCAACATCTTCTTAAAAACTTCCAGTATTTGAGCACTTAATTATGGCAGAATTAAAGTTATTTGTGTCTTTCGTGGTAAACATTGTCAGAGATCGGCAGAGCTTTGTATTTAAAACGTATCTTCAACTTAGATCAGCATCTGCATAAAAATAAAATGACTTGCTGAAATCTCACCATAGAAAAACATCATAAAAGCGAAACATTAAACATGAAGAATAAAATGTACACTGTAGCATGTTCAGTATCAAATATTTTTCCTCTGAACTGTAGCAGAGACTATATTTCTAACAATATGATTTTATTCATATTTATGAATAAATAAGGGTTACATAGCAACATCAAAACAGTTACATTTTTTGTAACAATTTACTATTTTGAGGAAGAAAGGATAGGAGGAAAAAAAAGATTCCAGCAGATTGCTTTTTTTGTGTGTGTCTTTTAGAAACTTTTTTGGGCTTCTCATATACCAGCTGATGATGTATTTCTCACTATCAATTATCTAAGTTACCATTGGCAATAATGAACTATAACTGTTTATTCATTCTTTCAACTGCATACTACATCCATTGGAAGACAGGTGAGCTATCCATATTGTACATCCAAAACAATTACATATATTTATTGGACATTGATGCTGCTGTTGGCTTTCTTAGCTTTGATCCATCATAGCTGACGGATCTCCTTATGCAATACTGTTTCCTACAACAAAGTTTAATGATATACAGTATGAGACAACCATAGGGTGTTTTTTCCCTAGCCATATTATCACAGAACGTGGCACCAGAGGTGGGTTCCTCCCCAGTTTGGACCGATTTCTCTACTTACTTTCACTCACTGCAATCCTGCCGATCGCCATACCACCAGCGATGGCCAACTGGATACGTCTCTGAAACAGTCCTCCCGCTTTAAATCCAACTCTGTGTCCGCGTTGTTACTCCGCTTCTGCTGCAATTCTCCAGCCAATGCTGGAATTGAAGTCCAGGTATCTTAGAATTGAAATCCATCCATCGGAGCAAAATTTACGATAAAATAACCCTCTGCGCATGCACAGAGGACCAGGAGCAACAGAAGTGCAGAAAACGTGCACTTCCAGAACGACCCCAAACTGGTAGTGAAGGTAAGTAGAACCCACCCCTGCCTGGCACATATTAGGCCTGAGAGGAAATGACAAGTTAAGATCAGGTAGGTTTCATTCCTAAAGGCGATCCAGTCCTAGGTCTCCCACTCTAATTCAGCACCATAACGATTACACCATGCTGGAGCTCACAAGGTTTTTTTTTCTTGGACCTTGTTAGTACAGGGTACATGTTTGTTAGGGTTTGCCATTGTAAACTTGTACTATCACTTTAAACTTGTACTATCACTGTAAAAGTGTACTGTCACTTTAACTGTTAAATATTCTAGGCTGGTTCGTCATTAGAGGGCGCCAGTACTCCTTCCCTCAAATGACGCTGTGACGCACATTTCTGCTCAGTCATTCTCATTATTACTTTGCCTTGGAGGGGGAGTGTATTATGCTTTGTGCGTATTGTATTGTATTTGCTTAGTGCTTATTATGAATTGTTTCTATCTTTTGTCTATATGTAAATAGTACTTATTAAGCATAACTAAGTCTGTGTCTTTGTTTCTTTGGCTTTATCACACACCTACGCTCTGTTAAAATTCTCTGCTTGGTGTATGTCGAAGGTCTCTTAGCCCAACTATACCGAGATATACCAACAGACCTTATAGGTTATAGACACACACCAAATCAACAGAATGTAGGAAGTGTATAGATACCACTGTATGTGTATTTAGTGTCTTGGTTATTGCATGGATTATATCCACGTATGTGTTTCTGGTGATATAAACATTGTGTCTGCCTAAATTGGTACAACGTATTCCTAATCATAATTGAAATACCATTTGCACTCTCTCCTCTCCAAGGTTAACTTTGAGATAAGTATTGTTCTATATCTCCAGCAGTGGTAAAATTTATTTATTTTCCCTACCAATTGGGAAGCACACACTTTTTTCATCCTCTGAGCATGCACAGAAGTTTTCCAAACCACCGGTGACCACTGCTACCGGTACACCCATACCGGGTTGAACTGGTATTTCACCCCTGTCTCCGAGTCATATCAATGTGGGCTTTCTTTTTATGAACCCCGGTGGTTAGAGTGCAGTACTGCAGACTGCTTCTGCTGATCACGAGCTGCCAGCAGTTTTGCAGATCAAATCTCACCCGGTTCAAGTTTGACTCAACTTTCCATCCTTCTGAGGTGGACAACATGAGGACCCAGATGTCTGGCTGCAATACGCTGACTCTGTAAACCACAGTCATAAATGTGAGTCAGTTGTCAAGCATCTGCATGTAAATCACATGACTATGGAGATGCAGCAATGGCCATAAGTATGAAAAATTGTCACAAGTCACTTCTTTCTGTGCCATTGTAACTTCAAACAGTCACTGAATGAACTGTTGTAAGTCAAGGACTACATGTGTTCTGGTTGGCAAGACTATAGCTGCACCCTCAAGCAGTGGTGGGTTTTCCCAGTTTGGACTGGTTCTTAGAACTGGGAGCTCTGGTGGCAGGAGGCTCCACCCACCCACCCACTATGCATGTGCAGAAGTGTCATGCCCACACGCGATTGAGAGCATGAACGGGCAGAAAAAATATTTAGAACCCACCACTGCCCCCAAGACATGTCTCAGTGTCTTTAACCAGGCCATGCAACTACAGTGTTCCCTCGATTTTCACGGGTTCGAACTTCGCGAAAAGTCTATACCACGGTTTTTCAAAAATATTAATTAAAAAATACTTCACGGGTTTTTCCCCTATACCACTGTTTTTCCCGCCTGATGACATCATATGTCATCGCCAAACTTTCATCTACCTTTAATAAATATTTTTTTAAATAAACTTTAATAAATAAACATGGCGAGTAATAATCTAAATGGTTGCTAAGGGAATGGGAAATTGTAATTTAGGGTTTTTAAAGTGTTAAGGGATGGCTTGTGATACTGTTCATAGCCAAAAATAGTGTATTTACTTCCGCATCTCTACTTCGCGGAAATTTGACTTTCACGGGTGGTCTCGGAACGCATCCCCCGCGAAAATCGAGGGAACACTGTATATAAAAAAATGTATTGATGATTCCTCAGCAGAAGTATCTGTGCAGAAAATGTCCCCCGATGTCCCTCTAACATGAGTTAATATTCCTGGGACTGGAAGGAAATTGGATAGCAAAAAGCAGAGAAAATAAATTAGATGTTCCTACTATAATCATATGATAATACTCCCAGTTGTAACTTTTGCAAAATTGGAGTTCATTTCTGAGACTCTCTGTCTGAACAGAGTAATCAAGTGAAACTCTCCCTGTTGGCCAGCTCTGCAGACCAGGGCCCTTCCTGGTCTTCTACAACTTCTCCCAATAGTGCGTCTTCATTAAGCTACCATGAAGTAAGAGCAGGCATTTGCTCCTGAGGCTTCCCCCAAAGTAATCATATTTGCAATATGTTCAGAATTGCTCGGCACACAGGGGGCTATTTTATTTCCTGATCCTGCTGATTTAGCCCATTCTTATAAAAATGATCTTTAGATGGGAAACAATATTACTTCAGCCTTATCTTACAACATTCTTTAATCCACTGATTCCCAGACCAATCCTGTCAAAACGTTTGTTTGGTTTCTCTAGCTTCTATGAAATTCTTTCCTGTATAATTCACCAGAAACTTGCAATGTGTGCATTGTGTGTATGTGTGTGTGCGTGTGTGTTTGTGTGTGTGTGTTCTTTCTCAACTATCATTTTAAGAAAATGGTATGGCACTTCCTAGCAAATAATCAGGGTTACCAAGTGCAGACTGTATCACAAGATAAAATTCTTTACCAGAACAGCTTTATTTTGAAGTACATCCTAGCAAGTCAAGCTCTGTAAAATATAACAGGATGTCAAGGTGGGAGGAAGAATTTAAAAGTTAAGGAGACGAAGAGACCCAACAGATTTCAAGAGACTTTCTCTTATAATTAAGAGCACAATATGTTGTAGTGCGTGGCTGATCAACACCAAGAGACATCCCCAAAATGGAAAGTCTTCCCAAAGGAGCTCATCTGCTGTTCATACAACAGCTATCTTATACCAAAGGAAGACCTTTTATTTTCTCAGTCCTTTGATCTATAATTGCTTTTAATGCTTTTAATATTTATTATAATTGCTTGCTGCTCCTCATTCCAGATTCATTTTACGCTGTTGGAAATTTTATGTCATTTTGAAGCACTTTTAGGGTTCTTTTAAATTTTATTATTATTTGGTGAACCTTGAAAACTAGGAGATATGAACAAGGCATTTGGTAGACCTCAAAGAGAAAAGAAAGGACATAACAGGCAGTTCTTGATTTATAATAGTTCATTCAAAGTTACTATGGCACTAAAAAGGTGATTAGCCATCCAGAGTCCATGTGGAGTCGGGCAGCATATAACAAAAATACAAATTAAAAATAAAAATAAAAATAAAAAAATAAAAAAAAATAAAAATAAAAAATTGGCCTTGACCCTGCCTGGTATGGGACACACTCGTTCCGTATAGGGGCTGCCACAAGCGCAGCAATTTCTGGCTTCCCGCGTTCTTGAATCTGGGAGATTGGTTGCTGGAGGTCCATGGACTATTTGTCTTAGGTTCGGCCTGCTGGTTCTGATGAGCAGGACTCCACACACATTAACCTTTCTCTGCCCTCTTTTAGATAGCCCTCGTGGGGAGAAACTGACGACGTTGCTTTGCGGCCACAGTATGATGTCTTGGGCTGGCCGCTCTGCAGCAAGATCCGCTGTGGGGACCCAGCTGTCTTTGGGCCATTGGACCAACATCACCTGGCTCAGACAAAGAGGCCAGCAGTGGGAGGGGCTCCTCCCTTTGCTCCTGGGCGGGCACCACAACGTGGTTGCTCCCAGGTGGCTGGTCTTGCAGTTTGGGGGGAATGACCTTTGTGTTCTAGATGGCGGGCTCTTTATCTATCTTGGCCAGGCATGTAAGTGGTCTGGTCCGAAATCCTTCCCCGGATTTTCTGGAGGGACGCCATCTCCCCGAGGGCCATTCATAGGGTCAGACGTAAGGTCAATAAGGCCATTAGCAAGTTGGTTAGAGAGTTGGGTGGGGTAGTTATTTCCCATCCAACTATTACAATTGATCAGCCATGGCTTTATCGTGCCGACGGCGTTCACCTGTCAGAACAGGGGAACGCCATCTTTTTACAGGACCTGCAGAGGTCCCTGCGTGAGCTGGCGCAGGTAGGGGGGGAAGTCAGGGGGCCAAGATAGAGATCTGGCCCCCCTTCTTGGAAGGTTATGGGCGGAAATTGGGAGGTGCTAGCAACTGCGTGTTCTCTGTTGGGCATCTTTGGGGATGATTGGCAGACTCTCTCCAAGGGCTCGTGGTGGCTTTTAAACCGGTCTGAACAATTGGGGAGAGATTGCCTCTGGGTCTCGCCCATTTCAATTGCCTTTCAGGGTTTAGACGGCGAGACCTCCCACATGCGTTGCATGGCTTGGATCCAGGTGAGGCCGTGGTCCCTTCACCTGGATCAGCATGGAGCTACGCCCTAAGTTGCCCCGGAAGTTTTTATTACATCATTTCCGCCGCGGAAGTATTTCAGTTGACCTCTGCGGGTCCATGTTAGGTTGAATTAAATTAATTAATTTAATTAATAAAAAATGACCCAGTTTAAATCCAGCTCTGTGTCCACGTTGTTACTCCGCTTCTGCTGCAATTCTCCAGCCAATGCTGGAATTGAAGTCCAGGTATCTTAGAATTGTCACTTTTGAAAAACAGTGATACATGTTATGAAATGTTATGATTTTCTCTTAACAGTAAAGATTTCTGATTCTCTTCAATAGATACTGTAATTCAATGTATGCAGGAGGAAATCATAGTTAACCTTGAAGATATTTAACATCAAGTGGAATAATTCTAGTCTAATGAGTATTGTCCAGTTGAAAATTAGGGGAACATATAAGCATTATGGTGGTACAAAATACATAAATATTAATAGGATGTATTTCTCTCTTTTTAAAAATGATTCAATATGTTCTCTATTAATTTCCTTTTAAATCTGTGGGTTTAACACAGGGTTGTTTTATGATGCCCTCTTGTATATTTGTGGGTTTTATTTCATACTGTGCATTCTAATCATTTTAAAGAGAATTTATCTCCATCCTTGCCTTAAAGCATTTCTGTTGACTAGAAGACTTTTAAGAAGCTGTTTCCAGCTGTGCTATAGTTTAGTAAATTATATTGAAGGTTAGGATATTTTTTTCTTTTTTTCTTTATTTTGTACTGCAAATCTATGGAGATGAATCTTTAATATTTATTTTTAAAAAGCTGTTTCATACGCTTTGTTTCCTGCTGCTTTCCTGAACAGCTCTATAAAACTTTTTAATGAAGCTGGTTGAGAATTTCTTCTATTCCTACCACTTTAGAACTGAAAGCTTCCAGAGTAACCAGCAAATTAACATTCCGTAATCTAAAAAGGGGAAGATTGAGAAATTTAGAGGCAATGTTTCTCAAAATAATATCTAAATATTATCTTTAAAATGTTGGCCATGGTTCAGCAATCTAGTTAAGCACACTTAAACCTCTTTGTGGATATTAGAGTTCCTTCCAATGTTTATTTGTTTAAAAGAGTTAAACCATGTCTTTATGTGATATTGAATGAGGCTTATGCTTTAAATTTAAATCTATATTCATGGTTAAAGATAACCAAATGTATAAAAATAATAAAAATATCTAAAAAGATGATAATAACCAAGTGAAGAACAGAAAGAAACATGAGAAGACAAAGTATAATATGGCCAGTACATTAAAAATAATACCAGGCAAAATAATAATAACAAGACCTGGCAATGGCTAAGAGCAGGACAGTTGAAGAAAAAGGGGCTAATTCTGGTTGCACAAGACCAAGAACAAATATATACAAAGCCAGAATTGAGAAGCAGAAACAGACTACAAGTGCTGCCTCTGCAAAGAAGCTGAAGAAATTTTGTTAACTGATGCCAAAAAATCACAGACTGACTACAAACGACAAAGTGAGAAGTAGCAAAAATGGTGCAATGGAATATTTGCAATTAATACCACTTACCTGCAAGCAAGAATTGTTAGGACCAAAAAATAGAGAAAGTCATAGAAAATGAAGATTTATTTATTTATTTATTTATTTATTTACTTACTTACTTACTTACTTACTTACTTACTTACTTACTTACTTACTTACTTACTTACTTACTTATTTATTTATTTATTTTGTCCAATACACAATGAGGGTTTTAGTGGGTATATATCAATATACACATAGTAAAATACATGATGAAGGTTATAGAGGAGATACTCATAGTAAAATATATCTAAGAAATAATAGAAAAGAAGATATAGGAATAGAATATATCAATGAAAGAATAGAAGAAGAGATATAGGAATAGAAGAAAGGTATAGGAGATATAGGAGAGCAATAGGATAGGGGACGGAAGGCACTCTAGTGCACTAGTACTAGCCAACAGACAGCTGCCACATAACAATGTTGAAAGTGCACAACACAATTGGAAGAATTATTTTAAAAATGGCATTGAAGGAGATGAACTGGAAACCATGATAGCTTACTAAGCTTATTAAGCCGCTGCCTGCCACTACCTGGAGCTCTCTTTTTACCCCCCCCCCCCGCCCCCTGGCAACAGCTGTGGAGGGAAAAATTCTGGAGTTTGGGTCGCCCTAGAAATCCAGGAAGGGCAGAAGGACTACAAAAATGGTGGAAGGTCTTAAGCATAAAACCTATCAGGAAAGACTTAGTGAACTCATGTATAAGTCTTAATGAATCTGTACAGTCTGGCGGACAGAAGGGAAAGGGGGGGTCATGATCGAAATATTTAAATATGTTAAAGGGCTAAATAAAGTTCCAGAGGGAAGTGTTTTTAATAGGAAAGTGAACCCAAGAACAAGGTTAGTTGGGGGAAAGATTAGAAGTAACGTGAGAAAATATTATTTTACTGTAAGAATAGTAAATGCTTGGAACAAACTTCCAGCAGACGTGGTTGGTAAATCCACAGTAACTGAATTTAAACATGCCTGGGATAAACATGTATCCATCCTAAGATAAAATACAGGATATAGTATAAGGGCAGACGAGATGGACCATGAGGTCTTTTTCTGCTGTCAATCTTCTATGTTTCTATGTTTCCTAGGAAGTATCCCTGCATGGATTTGGGTGGTGGTTTGTGTGTGTGTCTGTGAAAAGCTAGTTCCAGGCAGCTTGCTTCCACAAGTACACATACAGAGAGAGAGAGAGAGAGAGAGAGAGAGAGAGAGAGAGAGAGAGAGAGAGAGAGAGAGAGAGAGAGAGAAAGCCATGGAGAAAAAAACTCCAGAGTTCAGGGCATTTTGGAAGTCCTGGAAAGTTTCCCTGCACAGGTTTGGAGGGTGGGGTGTACGAGACATGCTGGAGATTATAGCGTGGCGGGTCAAAAAAATGAAGGAAGAAGCTTAGTTACGAGAGAGGAGCCTCCTAGATTCCCAGGAGTGGGACTTTGGTGGGGAAAGAGGACAATGGAGGAAAAAATCTTCTTGGGAAGAATTTCTGATTGAGAACAGATGTTGTATCGGGTGTGCAGTGTGAAGATAAACGTTGTCCTGAATCACTTGGGCTTCCCTGATTTCTGCACTACAAAAAGTATTGAAAAATTGGCCCTTTAAAAAAAATAATTCTTTATTGAGTTTTCACATATAGTTCAAATCACACATTATTCTGTTTTACAGATTATAAACCATCTCTTTTAAAATTCTTATAATAAATTTTTACCTGTTACATTCCATTATATACATTATATTTCATATTTTTATATTCTAATATTTATTATATTCAATAACTGGTAAATAAAACTTTTTACAAGGTAGCTGTAGATTGTTTCCATTGTACTGTTGCTTCTTATTATATAGTTTCTATATTCTCTTTTGAACCCATTCATGCCACTTTTGCCATGTTCGTTTTGATTCCGTGATTTTGTTTCCCTTAATTGAGTTAGTGAGTTCGTCCATCTCCACGCATCTTATCTATAATTAATTCTTCCGTTGGGTCTGGTCATTTTTCCAGAGTTGTGCTATCGCAATTCTCGTTGCGGTGTTGTAAGAAGCACTGTTTGTTTTGAGTAGTGTTTTCTCCAAACTCCTAATAGCATAGCTTCTGGGGTAAATTCTATTTCCTCTTTCGTAATCTCTGAAAGCCAAGTATGAGTTATTTTCCAAATTTTTTGTATCATAGGACATGACTACCACATATGGAAAATTGGCCCTTTTTGCAGGAGGCTCTCTTAACAGGAAGGGAAGGGACTGGCGAGGAGAAATACACTGAATCAGTATGAGTAAAACTTTCAGTTTTGTCACAGCACTGCTGAGTTTCAAAAGAGTTCCTCCCCACGTGAGTTATTTATGGCTGTGCAAAGCCAACCTTTACTGAAGGGAAAAAGAAGCAACAGGATGAATCAGGGAAGCAACTGGGAAAAGCTGAAAGACAACTACCATGGATAAAGGGATGGGGTGGGTGCAGGGGTGGACTACTACCCGGATGGGGGGAAACACAGTGGGGTATCGAAAATGTAGCTCCACCCCAGATCACCCAATTTGCACTGAAAGATGTTTAAAGAAATTGCATAAGCCATGCCCACAGTGTGGTAGTAAGCATTTTGGTAGCCTTTCGCTGGGTGAGTGGGGATGTTTTTCACTCAAATGATTTGGGCTAACATTTATTCTCAGCAAAGCAAGGGTTGGTAGGCAGGCAGGCAGCAGCATAAATTTAGTTGATTTATTTAGTTATGCTGGCTGGGGAATTCTGGGTGTTGAAGTCCACAAGTCTTAAAGTTGCCGAAACCGGGAAGGGCAGAAGGATTGCGGGGGCAGCACTGATGCTTCAGGGTGGCATATGACAGGAGATGTAACATAAACAAAACAATTGATTTTTGGCTTCACAGCCATTTCTAAGTTGCTTCCCAACTGGGTGGGGCAACTGGATTCTCATTTTACTGACCTTGGAAGGATGGAAGGCTGAGTTAATCTTGAGCCTGGTGAGATTTGATCTGCCAAACTGCTGACAGCTGGCAAGCAGCAGAAGTAGCCTGCAGTACTGCGCTCTAACCACTGCACCATCACATCTCAACAAAGTTGTCTTATCTCCTGGCTTTCTGCTCTAATTCAAGATATTGAGTTAGCGAAGGTATGGATGGAAAACTTCTTAATATAGCAGCTTTTCTTACCATTTTTAATTGCCACTGATATTCTGCAGATTGATCTGATTTCTTGCAAGTAAATGAACTAATTTTGGACTGAGCCACCCACCCTCCCAGTCTTAGAGCACTTTCTTCCTTCTCCCATCACTGAGAAGAAAGAGAAAGAAAACAAGAAAGCAAGCAAGTGAGAAAACAAGCAAGCGAGAAAACAAGCAAGCGAGAAAGCAAGCAAGCGAGAAAGCAAGCGAGGGAGGGAGGGGGAGGGTGGGGGGGAGGGAGGGAGGGAGGAAGGAAGGAAGGAAGGAAGGAAGACTTATTACAACAATTGAACCCAAAATTTTGGTTGCTTAGCAAGATCATTATTAAATCAGTTTCACCACATTTTACAAGTTGACTAGTACAAGTTTATAAGTTTACAACCTGACCACCAAGCCATGCCCACCTGAAGCCACACCCATTTGATCACCAAGTCACATGCACAATATAAGCCACACCCACAGAGCCATTAATAAAAAAAATTGGACCACCTCTGTCTCCAAGGTGTGGGCACTATGTTCTGGAGCTTAGCTCAAGGGTCTGGAATGTGACATTGGTACTTAATATCATGGTTGCCTGTTTCAATAACCCAAAATGTCTCCATTTCAATCACGCCTTCAACACTACTGTCCATACTCTTCCCCTGACATCACTTCCATCTCACCAAGGCCCCATACCACAGGGATGCCAGAACCACAGCCATCCTGACATGCCAACCCAATTCAATTGGCTTCCATGCTGTCTCCAATGCAATTTTCAGAGTGGATGGTGAAAATGGAACCTCCAGTGTCCTGATGCTCCTTCACAAAGTCACCATGTCTCCAGTTCCATACAAATATCACTACTGAACTAAATCAAAAAATCAATTTTCAGTGAACTGACAGTGATAGTTCTACATAAAGTCTCTGGTGAAGTGCAGCTTTGATGAAATTGGGTTTAGAGTTCACTGATAGCTGCTTTTCTTGTGCTTACATAGGCACCAACAGAACTTCTGCCTCATGAATCCCAGCGACCGATTAGGTCCCACAGAGTTGGGCTTCTCCAGGTCCCGTCGACTAAACAATGTCGTCTGGCGGGTCCTGGGGAAGAGCCTTCTCTGTGACAGCCCCAGCCCTCTGGAACCAGCTTCCCCCTGAGATTGGAATTGCCCCCACCCTCCTTGCCTTTCGTAAACTCCTTAAAACCCACCTCTGCCGTCAGGCATGGGAAAACTGAAATAACTTCCCCAGGACTATATTATTTATGTATGGTGTGTTGTGTGCATGTTTTTAAATTATGGGTTTTTAGTTTAAATTATTAGATTTGTATTACATATTGTTTTGCCACTATTGTTGTGAGCCCCCCCAAGTCTATGGAGAGGGGCGGCATACAAATTTAATTAATAATAATAATAATAATAATAATAATAATAATAATAATAACTCATCTTACTGCCACTTTTCTCACATACCTGAATTATCGAATTCTCCTGGTAGCCATTTGCTTTGTTTGAGACTCCAACAAATGTTTCAGCTTTGATGCTTTAGTTGGTTGAGTTAAATTATCTCTAAATTAATTCTGAAGCTAAAGTATGGGGGAGGGCAGTAGATAAGAGGTCTAGAAACATTGATTTGAGTTCCATCAAAAAGGATGGGAGAGAAGAAGACAAACTGATCTGTTTTAGAAGCTAGGTCAATAAATGGGTCCGTTTCCAGAATAGCTGTGCTTCTACTCAAATATAATTTTACTGAACCAAACATATATCACATCAAAGACTTCCCTCTAGTTCTATCCATTTATCACTCAAACTCCAAGCAGAGGAAAGTATCACCTTATTAAGTTGCAATAACATTGAACATTAACAACTATTTTACACTTTCCTGAGCTCAGTTTGTTGCAGCTTTTCATGTAGTTCTGTACTATGATGGGTGGCAGGCTGACTTGAGAATGTGAGAATAACTTCTGGGTGAAATTCCAAAATGGAATAACTTTCAGACTTTAAATATACCATTTGAACATTTCAGTGTATGTACATTATGTATGTATTTACATATAGTATACAAATATACAGACAAAAGACATTTTTAGGAAGACACTGGACAGCCATTAGTCTGAAATGTTATAGAGCAGACGTCTTCAAACTTGGCAACTTTAAGACTTGTAGACTTCAACTCCCCCAATTTTTCAGCCAGCTTCTACAAGTCTTAAAGTTGCCAAGTTTGGGGACTCTTTTTATAGGGTCTCCTGCTTGAGCAGAGGGTTGGACTAGAAGAGGTCTAGTTGAGTTGGTCCCTTCCATCTCTGTTATTCTGTTATACAGTGTACATATAAATCAATAACATGTTTCCAAAATGAAAAGAAATAAGGTGTGCAGTATTAGATCTCCTTTTTATGATAACAATATTTCTGTTTCTGAAAAATCTGCAGTGGAAAGGACCTGCAACACAAACTTTTCATTGTGGTCTAAGGTTTCTCAAAAATATGACAAGGAGAAGCAATAATAAGGACAAAAACAATATCCATACTGTACTATAAAGGAAATGCAAGAAGGAATTCTAAATGGTCTTCTTTGGTCAAAGAGCAAGGCACTTAAGGAACGATATATTTCACTCCCTGCTAGGTTGAGCAATACAATCGCCTAAGTCCACTTTAAATATTTGATTACAGCATTCTCCATTCATATAATATTTATGCCCACTTTGAGTACTGGAACGTTTGATGCCCGTAAATATGCAATTTCCTGGTTTAATGATTTGCCAGGAATGTTTGAACTTCTGTATAAACACAGTTTAAACAACAGTTTGGCAAATTATTTCCTTGGACTCAAAACGTGAGATATATAAGGTTGGTGTTTCATACAGCCAACTCATCATGGGATGGGGCAGAAAGATGAGAGCAATATGAACAACTTCATCATCCTGTTGCTAATTTAAATCCTGAAGATGTCAGGTGATCCAACAAGTTAATGGCAGCTCAATAACCATGCTCTCTGACCTACCATGGATAGGTGATCCCCCAGAGTTGCATTAACATACAGTATACTGTATATTGACAAACATTGGATGGTCTGTTCTTGCTAAGTCATGTCTTGATTCCGAAGGCAACACTTCTTAGTTACTCTTTTTTTATACCCCTTTTCTCTCTGTATATTTTTCTTAGCATACTAAGTAACTATGTCTTACACATTTTAAGAGCTATTTCTACCAGTGCAATGTCTCCTTTTATAAATGCAAAGCAATCAAATATGAAACTGAGATGTAAAACGGAAGTGCTTTCCCTATATTTTGTCTATTCCAGTGCTTCATAAATATATAATGTATTCTGATTCTGCATACTAGCCATTTTTAATGTGTGTGTGTTTGTGTGTGTGTGTTTGTAGATTTTCACAGGTACAAGTATGAAGATCTTGCCATATTTGGATTTCTTCAGGAATCTCTGAAACTTACACCGGAAGAAACCTGAATATGCCAAGACCTTCATATATATACAGGGGTGGGCTACTGCCCAGACCGGGGGGGGGGGGCATTTATATATATATAAAGAGAGAGAGAGAGAGAGAGATCAGAAGACACAAAAAGGACAGTCATAGTAGCAGTAGTTACATGGGCTCTGATTCACTTACAAAAAATGATGAATGAATTTGTATAAATCACATACTTGAACTTTCCTTGCTTCACTGACAAGTTCAGCTTAATGCATACTAAGATCATGCATAGTTTGTCTTGATGTAAACAAAGATTTTATGAAAGTCTCTCATCTAGGATTACATATGTTTTGCTGTTTTCATTGGGGAAGAGATTGTTCGTGACTTAATCCGCTAATGGTTTTTACATCTTGTTTTTTTTTTTTTAAATGTAAGTCTTTTCTATGCTACAAGAAAAGTTGTAAATCCTTTTATAAATAATATAAAAAATATACGTACCATGGCTTGATTTAAATAAAAACCAAGAAGAGAAAAGATACAGGCAAAATGCCTTACTTTCAATCTAGAGTAACGGTGAAGTAAATAATCTCTATCTGGATGGCAATTTGGACTGGAAAATTCATATGCAGGCGATCAAGTTAAAACTATGAGTAGCTCTTATGAAATCAGGAACCAGAATATCTTTGTCCTAGGAATCCTCAATCTGCAACATTCAGATGAACTAGACAATTCACAACTTTACTGAGTCCTATCTAAAAATTTGATTTGCAGCATAGTCTTTTCATGTCTTAACAAGGCCACAATGTTCTGGTATGAAATCTCTGTCGTTTATCAGTTAGGGCTATGCCAAAGCAGAATAGCAGTTTGCAAAATTAGTGAACAGTTATAGTTATTAGTTTGCAAATTGTCGGTGATAATCTACATAGCTATTGAAAGATATTGGTGCTTGTAAGATAGTTATATCTCATAACTGTCATTTGTGCTGTAGTGCCATTTATTCTCCTGCATTTGAACTGTGGTAAAATTATGTTTTAGAATATCATTTAGGTTTTATGAATATGTTATACAGTGGTACCTCGGTACTCGAATGCTTTGGTTCTCGTACATTTCGGATAACGAACAAAATTTTCGGCAAAAATTTCACCGAACAGCCACAGAAAATTTTGTTCATTATCCGAAATGTTACGGCCGGGGGCTGCTGCAATCCCAGCAGCTTCAGGGGGCTGAGGAGCCATCTCAGCAGTTGCTGCCACTCCAGCAACTTCCCTTCATTACATGACGTTCCCGGCGCTGTTGCTCCTCGAAGGGAAGCCGCCGCTGTTGCCGCCGCCATGAAGGAGAAAGTTTTTGCAGCTGCTTACAGGTAATAATACGAAGCATTGAGGAAAGGAGCCCGCCAAAGCTGCCGGGATTGTAGCTGCCCCCACCCTTCCTGCAGCTTGGAGTACCAAATTTATTTATCCCATAGGAAATAAAGAAAATAGATTTAATTGGTTCCCAGCAAGTTAACAGGGGCTGGGAACCAATTAAATCCATTTCCATTATTTCCTATGGGATAAATAAATTCGGTACTCGACCAAATCGGTTCTCGGCCACACTTCTGGAACGAATTGTGGTCGAGAACCGAGGCACCACTATATTTCTGAACTATTTGAAATTTGGAAACTTTCATTTTGATTATAATTTGCATTACCTAAATTTTTGTTCACTTATATCTTTGAAAGTGTTTTGTATATAACTTCTGTAACAAGCTAATACAATATGCATGGAAAACGAATTTGTTCATTCAACTAGAATCTTCTGCTGAGTTGAGCTCTTCATTTTTCACTGAGTTAACTTTCTATTAAAATAAAGCAACTGAAAACTGGCTACTTAGTTTATGAGGCCAACATAAACTATTATTTGTGAACTTAATGCTGAAAACTGAAAGTCAGGTAATGTCCTCAAAGAAAAATCATGACATATTTTTCCCCATTGAGGAGCATAATTGTTGTTTTATTGTATATATTTGGCTCTAGATAGCAGTGCTCAATATCTGACTTTCTAAGAATGATATCTCATCATATAGTATGTTTTGATATTGGTCAGATGTACTGCCATGGGAACATAAAATATTTGATTTATAAAGCAAGATGATGTGATGAAACATAACAGACTTTTAAAACTAAGTTGCTAGGATTTGCCTCTGGTCTTTTGGACATTGTTGGACAATGTTGTTGGGTATGAGGTGAGGTATCATCAATATGCGGATGATACACAATATGCGGATGTACAATATGCAGTTGTACATTTCCACCCCATGTCCAGTCAACAAAGCAGTGGAAGTGATGTGCCTGTGCCTGGAGGCTGTTGGGGTCTGGATGGGTGTCAACAAGCTCAAACTCAATCCAGACAAGACGGAGTGGCTGTGGGTTTTGCCTCCCAAGGACAATTCCATCTGTCCGTCCATTACCCTGGGGGGGGATTATTGACCCCCTCAGAGAGGGTTCGCAACTTGGGTGTCCTCCTCGATCCACAGCTAACATTGGAACACTATCTTTCGGCTGTGGCGAGGAGGGCGTTTGCACAGGTTAGCCTGGTGCACCAGTTGCGGCCCTATTTGGACAGGGAGTCATTGCTCACAGTCACTCATGCTCTTATCACCCCGAGGTTCGATTACTGCAACGCTCTCTACATGGGGCTACCTTTGAAAAGTGTTCGGAAACTTCAGATCGTGCAGAATGCGGCCGCAAGAGCTATCGTGGGGCTTCCTAGATTCGCCCATGTTTCTACAACACTCCGTGGCCTGCACTGGCTGCTGATCGGTTTCTGGTCACAATTCAAAGTGTTGGTAATGACCTTTAAATCCCTTCATGGCATTGGACCAGAATACCTCCAGAACCACCTTCTGCCACACGAATCCCAGTGACCGATAAGGTCCCACAGAGTTGGCCTTCTCTGGGTCCCGTCAACCAAACAATGTTGTTTGGCAGGCCCCAGGGGAAGAGCCTTCTCTGTGGCGGTCCCGGCCCTCTGGAATCAACTCCCCCCAGAGATTAGAACGGACCCCACTCTCCTTGTCTTTCGTAAGTTACTCAAGACTCACCTATATCGCCAGGCATGGGTAAAGATGGTGTTCAAGATTTAGCTGTGGATCAAGGAGGACACCCAAGTTATGAACCCTATCTGAGGGGGTCAAAATCCCCCGTCCCCAGACAACTGGATGAACAAATGAAACAGTCCTTCGGAGGGAATGCCCAGACCCACTCGGTCTTGTCTGGGTTGAGCTTGAGCCTCTTGACCCATCCAGACTCTAACAGCTTCCAGGCACCAGCACATCACATTAATCACTTCACTGAATTGGCATAGGGTGGAATTGTATAACTGGGTATCATCAGCATACTGATAATGCCTCACCCCATACCGTTGGATGATCTCACTCAGTGGCTTCTACCAGTTCTGCATGCCTGACCGTACCCATAGGAGCCCATCACTGGCTAAAGCCATATATAAAAATAAACACCGGGCCTCCACAATTATGACTTGTTTTAGGAAGATCACAAGGGTTTCTTGCTGAAACACATTCATAAAGTTGCTTTTTATAAATTGTTCGCGGTGTGCTTGTGCAAACCAACAGAGCCCTTATTCACAAATGGGCAAAGATGCCTGAATTATACATCCCCCAAGGTGAATGAAAGCAAACAGAACGCAGAAAGACAAAGCAGCCCAGATGGTCTATCAACAGTTAATTAAGTGGCAGAGCCCAAGCCAGGCTTGCGCTGCCAACCTCATTGCCTGCAGACCCTGCATGGGAGTCCGATTTAGACTGCTGGATGAAGTCCTGGTACAGATTGGCATCAGCATCCTGTGACATGCCTTTGAAACACAGCCAAGCAACAAAAGAAAAAAGAAAGCAAAATGAGAGTGAGTCTGCTAGGGTAGGAGTTTTTTTTTTCCTTTGACAATGGTGGGATATAGCTTCTTTTTTTTCGGTTTCTCAGTGCTAGTCTGAGTGAGCCAAATGAAGATTATTGATTTATTGTTCCAAATACTGAATTGTCCCAAAGACTAGTGGCAAAACTAAAATCAAGGTCACACAGAATAATAGGAGTTGGCTTCTATTGACCGTGTTTACCTATTATCCCATCAGGAATTATCTCCAGCTTTGTGAATATAAAGGCTGCCTTGTTGATTTTTCCCCCCCTCAACTACCAAGAAAACTTTTTTGTATTTATAAGACAAAAACAGAGTTGACTTAATAGCTAGGTTTTATATCTAAAAGCAAGAAATCCAACAATTGTTTGCTTTCCACTTTCTCACAAGCCTTTGGAAAATTGGTCTCTTTTTGTAGTTAATCAGACCCATTCTGTGTGGTTGCAGACTTTTCAGAACTTTGCTACAATGGGAAGCTATGCAGACCTTACTTGGATACAAACCACAATGCCTCTTCCTTTTCTCACCCTATTTTTAAAACACCTTTCTTTATGGAGATTGATTGGAAACTCAAAAGCTTTCACAATATTTTGTCAGGCTTGAGTTGTCTTGATAAAAGCCTTGGTGTCAGTATAGATTTTGAAGGGCAGCTTATATTTTGGACTTTGGCAATGAAGGGTATTTAAACTCCAGGTAATCTTTCTTCAGTTTGGAACAGGGGTTCCTGAAAGAAGCAATAAGAGCAGTATAAAAGAAAAAAAGAAAGAAGAGCAGTTGCAGTTTGAAACAAAAGGAGATGATCAAAGCCCTTTTTGTGTCATAGAGAGAAGAGGTAGGGAAGAGTTCTTCAAAGAAAAGGGACAGAGAAATGCAAAAGTATAACATCTGGAAAGTTTCCACAGGTTTTTTCCAAGCTCCAAATCATTCTTCAACTCTATTCTTGATAGAGATTTTTTTCAAATTGTTTGAATTTTTCAAATACAGTAGTACCTCTACCTAAGAACGCCACTACTTATGAACTTTTCTAGATAAGAACTGGGTGTTCAAGATTTTTTTGCCTCTTCTCAAGAGCCATTTTCCTCTTACAAACCCAAGCCTCCGAAACTGTAACCGGAAAAGGCAGGGAGAAGTCTCCGTGGGGCCTCTCTAGGAATCTCTTGGAAGGAAACCGGGCTGGAAAAGGCAGGGAGAAGTCTCCATGGGGCCTCTCTAGAAATCTCCTGGGAGGAAACAGGGCTGGAAAAGGCAGGGAGACGCTTCCATGGGGCCTGTCTAGGAATCTCCTGGGAGGAAACAGGGCCTCCACCCTCCCTGTGGTTTCCCCAATCGCACAAATTATTTGCTTTTACATTGATTCCTATGGGAAAAATTGCTTTTTCTTACAAACTTTTCTACTTAAGAACCTGGTCACAGAACGAATTAAGTTCATAAGTAGAGGTACCACTGTAGAAGCCTACCTAAACACTAGGTACATGCATGATGTCAAGAAATATAGCATAACAGGTAGTCCTTAACTTATGACCACAAGCTCTCATCAACCAGCTACCTCCTGGTATCTGTACTGCTACCACCCTACTGGCCTTCCATAAAGCCATAAAGACCTGGCTTTTCCAGCAGGCCTGGGGCCATTGATTAAAAAAAAAGGTATCATCTAGATCCGGCCACAAGAGATATGAATGGGTTTTAAATTACCCTTTTAAGGCATGGGGGAACTGAAATATTCCTTGCCCCTAGGCCTATACAATTTATGCATAGTATGTTTGTGGGTATGTTTGGTTTTGCTGGAGAGACGGAGTAACGACACGGACACCAGAGCTGGATTTAAAATTGGATCATTTTTATTAACATAAATTTGCATAATTTATTCAAATACTTTGCATAAATTAGCATAAACAACTATGACCCGGAACTGGACCTGCAGGGTCAAACAAATACTTCCGGGGCGGAAATGACGTTATGCCAGTAAACATTCCTGGGCAACACATGGGCGTATCTCGATGCAAGGTCCAGGTGAGGGCCAGGCCGTCACCTGTGACCTTTTCTGCCATGCTGTGCATGAGGGGGGTCCCACCGGCTAACCCGAATCGGGGAATTAAAGGTTCAGGACCCAAAGACAGGTTCCCCCCAGCTGCTCAGGCAGAAACTCCCTCCATGAGCTTGCAGAGAACCTGTCAATCATCCCCAAAGATGCCCAAGGGAGAACGCGCGGTTGCTAAACCACCCAATTTTCGGCCCCTAACCTGCCTACCCAAATGACCAAAGGTAAGCCAATTAACCTAATTAATGCAAGCACCCCCTAACCGCACAGCCATCACCTCAGTGTGGAATGGGCGAAAAAACAGCTCAGCTAAGAGGCAGAACTGCAAAAAATTCCCATTCGGCCCCCTAAGGGCGACCCCTAAGCACACTGCAAAATAGTGGAGGGCGGGCGGGTGTCTGCTCTGTAGCTTGGTCCGGGCGAAAAGGAAGAGCCCCGGGCCTGCTCGCCCTTATATAGGGCAAGCAGGCCCCGCCCGGACCAATCAGGGGCCTGGCCAATCAGGCCCCGATCTCCCGAGCGAAGTCTCGCATCGCGAGACTTCGCCCGGGATCCAAGATGGCGGCCGCCATGAGGGACCGTGTCTCCCGGTCCCTCCAGCAAAGCCTGCCTGCCGGGTAAGTCCGGCGCTGTCATTGCTGGAGAGACGGAGTAACGACACGGACACCAGAGCTGGATTTAAAATTGGGTCATTTTTATTAACATAAATTTGCATAATTTATTCAAATACTTTGCATAAATTAGCATAAACAACTATGACCCGGAACTGGACCTGCAGGGTCAAACAAATACTTCCGGGGCGGAAATGACGTTATGCCAGTAAACATTCCTGGGCAACACATGGGCGTATCTCGATGCAAGGTCCAGGTGAGGGCCAGGCCGTCACCTGTGACCTTTTCTGCCATGCTGTGCATGAGGGGGGTCCCACCGGCTAACCCGAATCGGGGAATTAAAGGTGCAGGACCCAAAGACAGGTTCCCCCCAGCTGCTCAGGCAGAAACTCCCTCCATGAGCTTGCAGAGAACCTGTCAATCATCCCCAAAGATGCCCAAGGGAGAACGCGCGGTTGCTAAACCACCCAATTTTCCGCCCCTAACCTGCCACAGGAGCGGGGGTCAGATCTCTATCTTGGCCCCCCGACTCCCCCCTCTATCTGCGCCAGCTCACGCAGAGACCGCTGCAGGTCCTGTAAGAAGATGGCGTTCCCCTGGTCAGACAGGTGAACGCCATCATCACGGTAGAGCCATGGCTGGTCTATTGATATAAGGGGATGAGGTATTACTACTCCACCCAACTCTCTAACTGTTTTACCCGTAGCCCTATTCACCCGTCGCCTAGCCCGGTGAATGGCCCTAAGGGAAGAGGCATCCCTCCAAACAAGCCTAGGTAATAGTTCTGACCACACCACTTGCGTGGTGGGCCAGACCTCACGAAGCCTCACAGGTCTTCGCGTGCCTAAATGAACAGCGCCAGGCCTCCCAGTATGCACTGGTCAGTGCCACCTAAGTGCAATACCAGCCACCTGGGTGCGGCCACAGGACACTGCCCACCCACACCCACTTGGGAACGACTCCAGGAGCCGCCCCCCATATTGCTGGGCGCAGCCACAAAATGCTGACCGCCCAGCCACACCGGTAGGAGACCCTCCCACCGCATACCTCTCCGGCCCATCCAGGCAACCCTGACCCACCGCCCCAGGGACGGCTGGGTCCCGACAGCGCTCCTGGCCGCCAGGCGGCCGGCCCAGCAAATCATGCCGTGCCACACAGCAGCGCCGTCGGTGTCACGTCAGCCTGGGGACCTGCAAGAGGAAACACACGCAGAGAGGTCACCTAGCCTAAGCCCTGCCTAGGATCCTCAGCGGGCCTAACATAACCCAAATATGCCGCCGACCGCCAGCGGCCGATCCCCCGAATCCAGTGGGCCGGGAAACCAGAAAGTGCCGTGCTAGTGGCGGCGCCGATACGGAACGAACGCGTTCCATAACCGGCGGGATCCGTGCCCACCTGGGCCATTGCCCTGGGTACTAACACACAAAAGTATAAACGGGTCAGAAGGGGTACCGTCCCAATGCCTAGACGGGCACCCCAGACCTGATCCCCGCAGAAAACACCAAAGCTGTAGGGCGGCCACCGTACACCGATTGGTCGGCGGCCACACTAAGGTAGATGGTAACCCCTCTGCGTAGCTGATCCGACTCAAACCGCCTTACCACAAGGGACCCCCCCCTTGTCTAACGGCCAGATCAGCGTGCTGGAAGGCACGGAGCGAATTGCCAGCCTGAAATGAGGCCAGGCCTCGCTGGCCCCAAGGGCCCCAAGCATGACACCAGTCACTGCCCCAAAAAGACGGGCCTCTTACAATGAGGAACACAGACTGCCAAAAACCACGTTGATTAAAGCCAGCTGCTCCACCGTCGAGCCCGACGAGTGTCACCAGGGGGCCCCGCTCGCTCCCTCGTACGGCCTTCCAGCACCTACCGGATGCAAAGTCACCCGAAAAACTGCAAACCTCCCCGCCTTGTACAGAAAGGCGAGGCCGACTAACCAGGACCGGATCATCCGAACTGACAGGCCACGCTGCCCAAGCTGGACGCAGAACCCGGCCAGGCGCTATACAGGGCCGGGCCAGCTAAGCTGGTGACCCCAGCCCTGCCTGAAATCCCCAAACTCCTTGCCCGCATGCTGGTATGCCCCAAGGTGCCGGGCGCCACAGACAAGGGGATTGCCCGGGATGCCTATTCTCTCCACCACTCTGGATCCCTCCCAGACTCCAGAGGTGGCCGGGAAACTCCTCTGGCAACTCTCGGGCCCACGGGGCCAGGGTCCGAAACTTGGACAACTGACCACGGGACAAGGCATCAGCGACCCCGTTATCCAACCCGGGGACATGCTTAGCCAAAAACAATGCGTTTAGAGACAAGGACCTGTGCACAAAATGGCGGACAAGCCGCATAACCCTGTCGCTCTTTGAGGACAGGGCATTCACCACATGGACAACCGCTAGGGTGTCACACCAGAAGTGCACGGTCTTGTCCCTAAACAGCTCC
The DNA here is from genome assembly GCF_031021105.1 of Erythrolamprus reginae. NCBI lineage: Eukaryota > Metazoa > Chordata > Lepidosauria > Squamata > Dipsadidae > Erythrolamprus > Erythrolamprus reginae. The sequence goes on along the minus strand of NC_091953.1, from coordinate 108,715,466 downwards.
CCCCAAAGCTCTAAGGCCACTATTAAGGGGAAGAGCTCCAAGAACGTAAGGTCCTTAACCAACGAAGAGGCGCTCCATTCCGGAGGCCATGCCGACCAGCACCACTGGTCACCTAACACTACCCCGAAACCACAAGTCCCCGCGGCGTCAGAGCAGAGCTGCAACTCAGCTTCCAACAGAAGCTCGTGCCTCCAGAAAGACAACCCGTTAAATCTATCCAAAAAATCCCGCCACACGCCGAGGTCAGCCCTGACCCCAGCGCAAATGCGGGTACGATGATGGGGCAAACGGAGCCCCTTCATCGCATCATACAACCTCCTGGAAAAAGCCCTTCCAGGAACAACTACCCGACAGGCAAAATTAAGGATGCCTGCCAGTTCCTGAAGCTGCCGTAGGGTCACCTTCCGGCAGCCCAGAACCTCATCAAGCTTCCGCTTAATCTTTACCAACTTCTCTAGGGGCAATCTGGAAGATTGCTCCTCTGAGTCCAATTCAATACCCAGAAAGGTAATCCTGGTGGCGGGGCCTTCGATCTTCTCAGAGGCTAAAGGCACCCCTAATTGAGCACAAAGGGCTTCGAAGTCCCGCATCAAAGCAAAACATTGCTCCGAATGCGCAGGCCCCGCCAAAAGGAAATCATCAAGGTAGTGAACGACCGTACCCAGGCCACTTTGCCTCCTGAGCGCCCACTCCAAGAAGGTGCTAAAACTCTCAAAAAGAGAGCACGAGACAGAGCACCCCATGGGCAAAGCTCTGTCCACGTAATAGCCCCCCTCGAAATGGAAGCCCAACAGCTCAAAGTCGTCTGGGTGTATGGGGAGGAGCCGGAATGCCGACTTAATGTCGCATTTACCCATAAGGGCTCCCACCCCACACTTCCTAACCATAGTCACGGCTGCATCAAAGGACGCATACCGGACTGAACACAGCTCGTCAGGAATGAAATCATTCACTGACTCCCCTTTTGGAAAAGACAAATGGTGAATCAACCTAAATTCACCACTCGCCTTTTTGGGGACCACACCTAAGGGAGACACACGAAGATTCGGGAAGGGCGGCTCCGCAAAGGGCCCCAGGACCCTGCCTTCGGCAACCTCCTTCCGAATCTTCTCCCTAACAATGTCTTCATGACCAACAACCGACCTAAGGTTGTCAGACATGAAGGCCTTCCTAACACCCTGAAAAGGGATCCTAAATCCCTCTGCGAAGCCTAGCAAGAGAGCGGCCGCTCTCGAGCGAGGGTGGTAGTCGCCCAACCAACCCTCGAGAACCCCCAACTTAATTGGGCTGGGCCCCTTTTCCCCCAGCAGGTGGGGGAGGCTTTGGGGGACCCGAGCCTTTCTTTTCAATCCCCTTCTTGGGGCGGGGGCACACGGCTGCGGAATGGTTTCCCCCACAACTTCCGCAGGTGTGACGAAACCTGCAAAAGGGGCGAAAACACGCCCCCTTTGCAGCGAACTCGTGACAAATTAAAGAGGCACCCTTACTAACGGCACCCGCCACTGCCTTTGCCGGCGCGGGCGTCGCAGGCTCCTCCTCCATAAAATGACCGCTATCGGTCCTATCACAGCCCTCCTTCCCTGACATATGAGTGGCCTGGAACCACAGGTCCGGAACCACCATATTCCAAGGCAAGTAGGGTTCATGGGCAATGCGCATACGGAAGCCCTTGTCATAGTGCCTCCATATGGTCCCCCCATACTCGAAATGGGCCCTCGCTATCAGGTCGATGTACTTCAACAAGGCAGCGGCCCTCTCCGGCTGCCTCTGAAGGACCACCGACGCAAAGGTCAGAAATGCATACAGCCACGAGCTGAAGCATTTCGTGACCTTTGTCTTTTTCACTTTCTCCCCAGGGACAACCTCCTTATCTTGTTTAGGGACCTCCCTGTTCAGGAGGGAGAACAAATCAACGTATTCCCCCCGCCAGATTGCCTCCTTAACTGAGGGGTGCAGATGGTACCCTAAAGGTGTGGCGGGCAACCCACAAGGGATGGCCCCAGGCTTGATGCTGGCGAACGGGTCCCACACGGTGGTGGCCCCTGAGCCCAGCACCCCAAGCCCCGGCGGGTACATGAATGGGACCGGTGGCATAATGGCCGGTGGAGGAGGAATCCAACCCCCCACCCCCGCCCCAGGCGGGACAGGTACCCCCAGCGCCCCCGCTGGCGGAGCCGGCGGGGACCAAACCTGACCGCAGGTGCCTGCAGCAGCCCCCGTGAAGCTGTTGCCACCCCCCAAAGCTGGCGGGATGAACCCGGGACCCTGAATGGGCAGGAGCGGAGATGTGCCAACATGTGGTGTAACCTCACCTGCCCCGTAAGGGGTCGAAGCCATCCACGGTGGGCCCATCCTGGTTGGGCCCTGGAACGATGACCATCGCCCATGCTGGGCCATCTGTCCAGCGTGGCCCGTCTGACCGATGCTGCCCGCCAGTCCGGTGCCCGCCATCTGTCCTTCGTGGGCCACTTGCCCCGCTGGGGCCGACTCCTCTTCGGGGTCTGCGCCCCATGCTGCGGTGGCAGCCGAGGAAAGCCCCTCCGGGCCTGCCCCCGACCGCCACCTCTCCAACTCATCGAGCCGCTCCAGTACCCTGGCCCAGGAAAGAGAAGGGGACACCGCGGGTTGAGGGACTGTGGGTGTAAACCCAACCACCACCCCCACCGGGATCCCCCCCGGGGGCCCCTCTGCCGCCGCCCGAGCCCGGGCAGACGGCCTGGCAGCCCTCCTAGGCCGCACCACAGGTTGGGCCGGGAGGGCCTTAGCTGGCCGCTTCTTAGGGGCCATTACAGAAAAATAAATCTATTTTTTACAAGAGGGGTAAAGCAGGGAAAAGCCACCAACGAACCCTGCCCTGCGTTGGCAAAGGCCTGCCTGGAGCCGCAGGCCTCCGCGGGAAAACCCCTACAGGAGGCTAATCCCACCTCCCCTCGGGCAACAAGGCCCGACACTAGGCCTTTATCCCAGGCCTCGAACCACCCTGGAAACACCGCAAGCCCGCGGGGCCTCCCAGAAGGCAGCACCACCCACCACCCCCAAAGGGCAATGAGGCTCCAAACCGGAGCGGAGTCCAGCCGATGCTGGCTCCGCTATCACTGAAAAGGCTCTTCGCTTGACAAAAGGCCACAAAATGGCGCCTCGCACGAGGTCGCCACCTAAAATGGCCGCCGGAGCAGACGAACGAACGTCTGCTCTGTAGCTTGGTCCGGGCGAAAAGGAAGAGCCCCGGGCCTGCTCGCCCTTATATAGGGCAAGCAGGCCCCGCCCGGACCAATCAGGGGCCTGGCCAATCAGGCCCCGATCTCCCGAGCGAAGTCTCGCATCGCGAGACTTCGCCCGGGATCCAAGATGGCGGCCGCCATGAGGGACCGTGTCTCCCGGTCCCTCCAGCAAAGCCTGCCTGCCGGGTAAGTCCGGCGCTGTCATTTAATAAGGTTTTTAGTGGTTTTAAATATTAGATTTGTTACATGCTGTTTTTATTGTTGTTGTTAGCCGCCCCGAGTCTACGGAGAGGGGCGGCATACAAATCTAATGAATGAATGAATGAATAAATGAATAAATGAATAAATGAATAAATGAATAAATGAATGAATGAATGAATGAATGAATGAATGAATGAATGAATAAATGAATCAACAAATCAACGAATCAATCAATAAACAAATAAACAAATAGTTCTTTTTAAATGTTTTTCTTTGATGTAAGCCACCCAGAGTCCTTTAGGAGTTGGGCGGCATTTAAATTAAAATAATAAATAAATAAATAAATAAATTTCCATTGCTGTGGGATGTCATGGGACCACATTGTTTAGTATTTGGCAATCGTAGCAGCACTTCTTCCCATTGTTTACTGAATTGAAAGACTTTATCCAAGTCATTTTCCTACCAATCCCAAGTCATGGTAAAGTAAGGCATGGCCTGCTCTTCCTCTCCTATCTCTCATCCATCTCTTGCTCTGAGACTGCTTGTCACACTTGGTTCAGGGACTTCTTTGCTTGCCTCCACTCTTTTTTCCTTTCTGGGCTCTGGGTATGTTTTTCCTATTGCAGTAAATGAGGTTGAATGTTTATAATTTTAGAAGAGCAGTGTGTGTGTGTTTGTGTGTGTACATACACATACAGTTTGTATAGTACATAATGGATATTTTTGTGTGCCTGTGTGTAACATGTATGTACAAATATGGCATATATACATAGAATTAAATAGTATATTTTGGATGTTCAGTAATAGTAAATAGATAGGGAAATTGTATTTCTTTGAGGCAAGGAGAGGCCAATTAAATACCAGTGTAGCAGAATATTTTTTACAAACATATATATTTTTTACAACCATGTACACTTTTTACAAACTCCAAACTTGACAGATTTAAGATTAATGGACTTCAACTCCCAGAATTCCTCCTCCAGTCATGCTAGCTCAGGAATGGGAGTTGAAGTCCACAAGTCTAAAACTTGCCAAGTTTGAATACCCTGCTTGCACCCTCAATCCCTAACCCAGGGGTCTTCAAACTTGTCAGCTTTAAGACTAGTGGACTTCAACTCCCAGAAGTCCTCCAGTCATGCTAAATGGGTTAATTTACATACAATCATTTTTGCAAAAAAAAAAAAAAAGACCACTTTTTCCGCAAAATTGGGTGGGCAAACAATCTGGTAAGCCTGCAGGGACCTCCTGGGTGTTGAAAGATAGCAAAAAATGCCCCAATTTTTGTGAAAAATTGGCTGGTTTTTGCCCATTTTTTCACAAAAATTGAGGCAATTTTGCCTTCCCCCAGTACCCAGGAGCTCTCTGCAGGCTTCCCAGACCTTCTGAGGCAGAGATTCAAGACAGCAAAAATTGCTTAATTAGGTGTATAACACACACTGACATTTCCATCCTCTTTTTTTTTTTTGGGGGGGGGGGGCTTGTGTTTTATATTCTGAAAAATACAGCAAATATTTTTATTTATTTGTTTTATTTATTTATTTATTATGTCCAATACACATTGAGGGTTTTAGTGGATATATATCTATATACACATAGTAAAATACATGATGAAGGTTATAAGGAGATACTCATAGTAAAATATATCTAAGAAAGAATAGAAAAGAAGATATAGGAATAGAACATATCAATGAAAGAATAGAAGAAGAGATATAGGAATAGAAGAAAGGTATAGGAGATATAGGAGAGCAATAGGACAGGGGACGGAAGGCACTCTAGTGCACTTGTACTTGCCCCTTACTGACCTCTTAGGAATCTGGATAGGTCAACCATAGATAATCTAAGGGTAGAGTGTTGGGGGTTTGGGGATGACACTATGGAGTCCAGTAATGAGTTCCACGCTTCGACAACTCAGTTACCGAAGTCATATTTTTTACAGTCAAGTTTGGAGCGGTTAATATTAAGTTTAAATCTGTTGTGTGCTCTCGTGTTGTTGTGGTTGAAGCTGAAGTAGTCACCGACAAGCAGGACATTGCAGCATATGATCTTGTGGGCAATACTTAGATCTTGTTTAAGGTGTCTTAGTTCTAAACTTTCTAGGCCCAGGATTGAAAGTCTAGTCTCGTAGGGTATTCTATTTCGAGTGGAGGAGTGAAGGGCTCTTCTGGTGAAGTATCTTTGGACATTTTCAAGAGTGTTAATGTCTGAGATTCGATATGGGTTCCAAACAGATGAGCTGTATTCGAGGATGGGTCTGGCAAAAGTTTTGTAAGCTCTGGTAAGTAGTGTGAGATTGCCAGAGCAGAAGCTATGTATGATTAGGTTTACAACTATTGAAGCCTTCTTGGCTATATTGTTGCAGTGGGCTTTGGAAATTTAGGGAAATTGAAAACAAAATCCCAGAAGAAGGCTGCTGTTATGCAAATTGTTTGGATGGATTCATACAATCATGAAGAGTGGAACTTGACTTGAGGAAGTCTTTACACACTTTTATTTTCAAATTAAATTTGGAATGAAATGAAATAACTGAGTAAAAATTGGTAAATAGTTCACAATCCACCATTATGGTACTCTTCCACTAGAATTAAAATCAAATAGATCTTAAAGTTCTTTGTTTAAAATATTAATATTTTCTACCATTCTTGTACAATATAATTCTGGATAGTTTACTTTCATAACATAGGAAAATAAAACAAAATTAAAAACCATCTCAAGCTGTTGTAGCATTTTCATTCAACATATGTTGGGCTCAACTCCATCATGGCCCAATGCCTGGGTGGGAGAATCCGATCTTCATGGCTTTCCAAAAGGAGACTTCATCAATCTCTATGTAAAACTATAGCCAAAGAATAGTGATTTTTTGATTGAAACACTAGCAATTTTTCATGACAACCATTGTGTTCATGATTGCTTTAGCTGCACGACAATTAGTCTACATAAATCTATTGCCCATGAAATGATGGAAACAAACCACTGCCACACTGCAATCAAGTATGCTAATAATCAAATATGTGAAAAAAAACACTTTTATCAATTGTTACTTATGTTTTCTTTTTCCAGAGAAAAGAAAAGCCGATTGCAATACAGTATAAAGAGAATTGGCTCTTTAATGCATTAGGAGTGTCTCTTCCAATACTTTCATAAAGAAGAAAAAACACCATCATTTTTTTCCAAGTTAAAAAAAGAGTAATTTCAAAATTTAAATGTTATTATCAAGAACAGAGGAAACAAAATGGGCTATGTGCAAGTTTTCAAGGAGCAAGACACCAAGCAAGGAAGTACAATATTTTTCCACATTTTTCATTTTCTAAATTATATTATCCCAAAGTGTACAACACCATATATTTGCCTGTAATTGTGTAAGAACAACAATGTATAACAACAACTTATTTTCAGATTTGTTGACTGCTAGCAAGAAAATGTCTTAATTTAAAAAATCCAAGAGTTGATCTCAAGGGCTGATGTTATTATCACCAATTAGTTGTTGTTGTTGTTGTTGTTGTTGTTGTTATTATTATTATTATTATTATTATTATTATTATTATTTAGTAAACCCACCCCAAAAAAGTGAAAAGAGAAAGAATAATGGGATTAAGAAAGCAGTAACCAAAGAGAAAGTCCAGATTTAATCAATAAAATCACAATAAAGTGGAAAGCATATGGAAAATCCTCAGCTACTGATCCTCAGCTGTCTCATTTGTGTAGAGAAATCTTGTTTAACTCTAGAAACATTAATGCAGCAATTAGGTAAGGTAAAGTTTCACAACTCTATCAAAGTGCATTTTCCTTGAGAGGTCTACTTTATATATATATATATTTGTCCCTCTTCTCTCTTCCTTATTCATTTCTAGCTCATTCCAAAGAAATTTATTCTGCACAGCTGAATGGATCATTTTTTCTGTAAATTTAGACCTTATGTAGAGAAGAAGCTACTGATCTTAATTACAGAAAATAATGCAGAAGTGAGCATAATAATTACATCTGGAGGCACAAATAAGGCTATTACTCAGAGAGGGTCCACAACTTGGGCGTCCTCCTTGATCCACAGCTCACATTAGAGAAACATCTTTCAGCTGTGGGCGAGGGGGGCGTTTGCCCAGGTTTGCCTGGTGCACCAGTTGCGGCCCTATTTGGACCGGGAGTCACTGCTCACAGTCACTCATGCCCTCATCACTTAGAGGCTCGACTACTGTAATGCTCTCTACATGGGGCTACCTTTGAAGAGTGTTCGGAAACTTCAGATCGTGCAGAATGCAGCTGCGAGAGCAATCATGGGCTTCTCTAAGTATGCCCATGTTACTCCAACACTCCGCAGTCTGCATTGGCTGCCAATCAGTTTCCGGTCACAATTCAAAGTGTTGATTATGACCTATAAAGCCCTTCATGGCATCGGACCAGGATATCTGCGAGACTGCCTTCTGCTGCACAAATCCCAGCGACCGGTTAGGTCCCACAGAGTTGGTCTTCTCTGGGTCTCGTCGACTAAACAACGTTGTCTGGCGGGACCCAGGGGAAGAGCCTTCTCTGTGGTGGTTCCGACCCTCTGGAACCAGCTCCCCCCAGAGATTAGGATTGCCCGCATCCTCCTTGCCTTTCATAAACTCCTTAAAACCCACCTCTGCTGTCAGGCATGGGGGAATTGAAACATCTCCCCCTTGCCCATGTAGTTTTTGTGTATGATTCGATTGTGTGTTTGTTTTTTATATATTGGGGTTTCTATTTTGGACTTTTTAATCTAAAACTGTAATTTAGATTTCTAAATATTAGATTTGTTACTATGTACTGTTTTTTACCATTGTTGTGAGCCGCCCCGAGTCTGAGGAGAGGGACGGCATATAAATCCAATAAATCTAAATCCAATCTAAATCTAAACATTCTTAACTGTTTTCTTGTGCTTATTATCCATGGGTTGGTGGCTGCAGCCATGAGAATCCATGGCTTCAACTGCATTTCTTAAAATAATGGAAACAACATTGTGCCATTGTAAACCGCCCCTCAGTGATTACAACCATTTGGCCATGGATGTGGAAATTTGGAATCTTTGCTGAAAGACAATATTTATGCCTGGCATAGGTATTTATCAAGCTGCACTTGGACTGTGTTCTTTGCTGTGCTTACAATGAGAAAACTAACAGTGACAAAACGGGAGTATGCGTTGGCACATTCGTGGTTGGCTTCCATCTGCAATTAGTATGGCCAGGGAACTACTCCATGCCAACCAGAAAAAAACATAATGAAGAATAGATAGATGTACCAGGGTTCATTGTATGGCCCTTCTTATGTCTTTGAATTCTTGTTGGATAAAAATATAAATAAGAATAAATGTTGGAGTCTCATTCTCTCCCTATCTCCCTCCATCCCTTCCTCTCTATCTGTCTCTCTCTCTCTCTCTGTCTCTCTCTCTCTCTCTCACACACACACACACAAGTAGACCTCTCAATAATTCTGTTTAATTCTTAAAGGTTTATACAAAGAGTTGCAGCAGTGATTAATTTTCATTTTTCTTTAGCATAGCATTTTAGATTGTATCACAGAATTCTGTAAATGATAGTGTCGGCACTAAATTTGTTAAGAATACAGAAAAGCACTGCAAAAAAGTGACATAAAATTCAACCAAAATTATTCTTCTTGGAATAGTTATTTACTTACTTACTTACTTACTTACTTACTTACTTACTTACTTACTTACTTACTTACTTACTTACTTACTTACTTACTTACTTATTGAATTTGTATGCCGCCCCTCTCCGTAGACTCGGGGCAGCTCACAACAGTCATAGAAAAACAATGTACAATACAAATCTAATAATTAAAACTAAAAACCCATAATTTAAAAAACATGCACGCAACATACCATACATAAACAATACAGGCCTGGGGAAGTTATCTCAGTTCCCTCATGCCTGATGGCAGAGGTGGGTTTTAAGGAGTTTACGAAAGGCAAGGAGGGTGGGGGCAGTTCTAATCTCCGGGGGGAGCTGGTTCCAGAGGCTCGAGGCCCCCACAGAGAAGGCTCTTCCCCTGGGACCCGCCAAATGACATTATTTAGTCGACGGGATGCGGAGAAGGCCAACTCTGTGGGACCTAATGGGTCACTGGGATTCATGCGGCAGAAGGCGGTCCCGGAGATATTCTGGTCTGATGCCATGAAGGGCTTCATAGGTCATAACCAACACTTTGAATTGTGACCGGAAACCGATCAGCAACCAATGCAGACTGTGGAGTGTTGGTGTAACATGGGCATACCTAGGGAAGCTCATGATTGCTCTCGCAGCTGCATTCTGCACGATCTGAAGTTTCCAAACACTTTTAAAGGTAGCCCCATGTAGAGAGCATTACAGTAGTCGAATCTTGAGGTGATGAGGTGATGATAAACTTTTTTTTTATTTTAAACAAACATTACATTACATAATGGCAGCCTCAGAATCAGAAACCAGAATCGTGGTTTAACTCTGCAACCCAACAAGACAGACACAGAATTCAATGGATAATGAGAGCCGTAGAAAAAACAATTGCTACTAAACTGCCTTCCATAGAGAAACTGTTCTATAACGGCGGCATCAAAATCCTCCCAAAATAAAGGCAAAAGTCTTAGGGTTCAGATTCTATTGTGAACTGAAAGTAAAACAAAGTGTAGATGGACATTCAGTCAGCAAAGAAGAAATATTTGAATGGAAATCAGTTAAAAATCTTAGATATTGCTCAGTCACAATCTAATTTGATAATTTTCACAGGCTCTGAGGTTATAATATAGTTTATCCAAGAATTCAGTCAGCATTCAGCAAAAATGTTTCATTGTGCTAAAAGACTTTGAATTTATCTACCCTGCCCTGCAAATATTTCTGGAGGTCAGAAATGAATAATGTCTCTCTTTATTAATTTCCCACCCACTGTCAAGACAACCTCAGTGTGTGATTTTCTGTTCTGGGTAATTTGCTTCTTTGCAGAAGAGGGAATATCATTTGAACTGACTGAGTCAGTATTTACCATGGTTTTTAATTCCATATAAAATTAACTTTTGCCATTGTGCTATTATAGCACAATGGCTGTAATTCTTGCTGTGCAAATAGAAAGGTTCTGCTTTGAAACCTGGCAGAACCTTTCTTTAAAAAATGCAATTTTTTATCATCATTATTATTATTATTGTTGTTGTTGTTGTTGTTGTTGTTTCCCTATCTTCCACTATGTATCTTTTTTCTATCATTATAAATATGTAGATAATGTGCACCAAACATATCTTCCTGTGGCACTCAACAGTCTGGGAAATATATGAGAAAATTCTTATGCAAATAATCAAGCCAGTAAAAATTTCAAGCAACAGTAAAATCTACACTTGTGCTCAAAAGGCAATTAATAAGTATCGCGAGCCTTTAAATAGAGACAATACTATCCCTATATCTTGCATTAGAAGGGAACCAGGATGCCACATTTTGAATCAGTTTCAGTGTCTGGACATCTTTCAACAGTAGGTTCAGGTAAAAGCACATTCAAGTAGTCAAGATGGACTGTAATCAGGCTGTGGATATCGGTAATTAAGTCCAGATGTCACAAGAAGAGTTGCATTAATTAAGTCCAGATGTCTCAAGAGCTGCATTTGGCACATTTGTTGTAATTGTGCAGATGTGTTTCTCACCAAACCTTTTTTTTAAAGTAATTTTAGCAGCAATTTGAATAAAACAATAAAAGACAATGAGATAAAATAATTGCAAAAAAAAAGTGTATTAAAAGATCCCCAAAAAGAGTTGCTACCCTCTTTATGACAAGTATAAAGAATTCCTTAATTGCTTCCAGTCCTCTTAGCTCAAAGATATAAAACTCTTCATTCCTTACCCATTTTTTAGGAAAAGGCAAAACAAGTAACACTTTCAATCCAATTGCCAGCAAAATAGCTATACAAAGCTCTAAGATGTTAATGTTATCAAGGTATATACAATCTCAGCATTCCAAATCCCACCTCCTAACTATGACAACTATAACCAAATCTCATTTCATTTCCCAAGTCATGAAATTCTCCCCACATACTGATATCAACATTTTTTTTAAAAAAATCAAATTTTACAAAACAAAAGGAGATCCTTTATATAAGACAAACGCCATATAACAACTTATCTTCAAATACACATTTCACATCCACATTTCACAATGGTAAAATAATACCTATAAACTAATAAAGATGGAAAAGAAACCTACAAATATTGAAAAGAAATTTTTAAAAAACTTTAGTCTCTTCAAACTTCCTTAATTTAACTAAAGAAAAACAGCTTAGGGTAGACACTATAAGAGTGCGTGAACTAAGTACATGGGGGGAAGCCCATGAATTAGACAAATTCAGTAAGATATCAATAAATCCAAAAGAATCATCCAAAATAACAATTCATCACATTTGTCTCTGATTAAATCAATGATGATGAACCTTTTTTGGTTTTTGTGCCAAAAGGGTGTTTTTCACCATCCCCAAACTTCAGGAGGCTTTTTTGAAGCCTGGGGATAGCAAAAAACAGGCCAACGTGATTGAACGTATTAAATGTGACAGTATGGATGTGATTGTTCATTTTTCATATAACTAGTTTTAAGATAATTTTTAAAGTAATTATTCTATTAATTGGCTTAGAAATGTTTTATATTGTATCTTTCTGTTTGTTATGAGCCACCCCGAGCCTATGGAGAGAGGTGGCATATAAGTCAAATAGATAGATAGATAGATAGATAGATAGATAGATAGATAGATAGATAGATAGATAGATAGATAATTTTGCAACCTTTTCTGTGTTGTTGGTTAAGTGAAACATTTCATTAAGCAAACCCATTGTAGCCAAGGAAGGGTTTTTGCTTATTAGTTAATAGAACAGTGTCTTCATACTATGCATAATGATTGACAAAACTGCTCAAACATGGTATTACAGTGTTCCCTCGATTTTCGTGGGGGATGCGTTCCGAGACCGACCGCGAAAGTCGAATTTCCGCGAAATAGAGATGCGGAAGTAAATACACTATTTTTGGCTATGAACAGTATCCCAAGCCTTCCCTTAACACTTTAAACCCCTAAATTGCAATTTCCCATTTCCTTAGCAACCATTTAGATTATTACTCACCATGTTTATTTATTAAAGTTTATTTAAAAAAATATTTATTAAAGGCAGACGAAAGTTTGGCGATGACATATGACACCATCGGGCAGGAAAAACCGTGGTATAGGGAAAAAACCCGCAAAGTATTTTTTAATTAATATTTTTGAAAAACCATGGTATAGACTTTTCGCGAAGTTTGAACCCGCGAAAATCGAGGGAACACTGTAATCATGTTGCTGCAATTTCTATAGTTTTCTTTTAAATCTTCAAGAAATCTTGTTAAAAGAAATCTTGGAAGAATCTTGCTTTCTGGTGAAGTGAAGTAGTATCAAGAATACCTTCGGATCTGCCTTCTGCCGCATGAATCCCAGTGACCGGTTAGGTCCCACAGAGTTGGCCTTCTACGGGTCCCATCAACTAAGCAATGCCATCTGACAGGACCAAGGGGAAGAGCTTTCTCTGTGGCCGCCCCAGCCCTCTGGAATCAACTCCCCCCAGATATTAGAACTTCCCCCACCCTTCTTGCCTTTCGCAAGCTCCTAAAAACCCACCTATGTTGCCAGGCTTGGTGAAGTTGATATTCTCCTTAGCTACTATGATTTATGTATAGTTTATGTATGTATGTATGTATGTATGTGTTTGTTTGTTTGTTTGTTTGTTTGTTTGTTTGTTTGTTTGTTTGTTTGTTTGTTTGTTTGTTTGTTTGTTTGTTTGTTTATTTATTTATTTATTTATTTATTTATTTATTTATTTATTTATTTATTTATTTATTTATTTATTTATTTATTTATTTATTTATGTATGTATGTATTTATTTATTTATTTATTTATTTATTTATTTATTTATTTATTTATTTATTTATTTATTAGATTTGTATGCCACCTCTTTCCGAAGACTCGGGGCGACTCACAGCAACAGAACAAGTTTGTTTGGGTTGTATGATTAATTTTTATGATAAGGGTTTCAATCTATTTTTTTAATATTGGATTTGTATATTGTGGATTTTTATTATTGGATTTGTATATTGTGAGCCGCCACGAGTCTTCGGAGAGGGGCGGCATACAAATCTAATAAATTATTATTATTATTATTATTATTATTATTATTATTATTATTATTATTATTATTATTATAGCTTGGCATCAAATAGACCAAGGAGATAAACCTTTTTTGTTACTAGCAATCGATCTCCAGAAACATCTAAGGACGATTGCCAGATTTTGTATGTTTGCTAATTGCTGAGGGAAATAATCAAAATATTTCCTGGTTAACTTATCCCATTTCAAATAAGGCTCATTATTCATTTTATTAATTGTTCTGCTTTTCCTGTCATTAACTTTTCATCTTGAAAAGGCAGGGAGAAACCTACATGGGACCTCTCTCGGAATCTCCCGGGAGGAAAAAGGGCCATCACCCTCCCTGTGGTTTCCCCAATCACACACATTATTTACTTCTACATTGATTCCTATGGGAAAAATTGTTTCTTCTTATGAACTTTTCTACTTAAGAATCTCGTCACAGAACAAATTAAGTTGGAAGTAGAGGTACCACTGTACTATTGCCAGCCTTAAAATCTCAGGTTTTAGTTGTTCAAATTCTGGAGGTTAAAAGATCTAAAACAATCTTCACAACCTGGTTGGAATTATAGGATTTCTGGTTCAATCTAAGAAGCACCAGGTTGGGAAAAGCTGTTCTTGGACTCCATAGCTGAAACCTGTTAGAAGGCATTACTATCCGTCTCTGACCATGTGTTGACATATTTAAGAGAATACTTCCTGCTTTGCCGTGGTCTTAACAACAGGTTCTTGATGAAAACATATTGTGCTATCTCCCTTTAAAGATTGTGGTGGTGGACTGGAAATAGTGCTGTCTACAGTGAAATCAATAAATGATACATATTTTGAAAACTAAGCAGGAGAGAAAGTATTAAGCCGATGCATACCAATCAATTGTCAGATGGCTGTTGAACTGAAGTCTGATAAAATCTTGTGCTCATTTAGCACATGGATGCAGACAGGCTGGAATAATTCAGATAGGTCACTCTGAAATCAAAAGTACTTCCCTGTTAGATAAAACTCTGTAATCCCAAAACCTAGATGGAATAAATTAATTTTAAATGGGATAATTAATTTTAAAAGATGCAGAAGGAAAATAATGCTGAGCCATTGCTTACAGACAACATGTTTCTAATAGTAATGTACAAATATCTTCTTTAAAGGACAGTGTCATGTTTTTGGAATGCAGGAGTTTTTTTTTTTTTTAATCCAGTGATGTGATTTTCCAATTACAGTGACAGTTATTTTGAAATAACTTCTTTTGTGCTTTGTGTAGGTCTGTATGTGGGAGGGAAAGCAAGCATCTTATTTAGTTATTAAGAGCTGGATATATTGTGCTCCTGTAACACTCTGCTGAATATAAATGTGGTTCTTCTGTGTCTACATATTTGATTTTGTCATTCCAATAAGTTACCAAGATTCTCAGGTATGTCCTGAGGGGCGTGAAGGTGAAGCCATCCAAAAAATGAAGATGGCTGACACACATAAAAATAATAGTGTTATTGATTGTATTGCTATTGCTGGTCATATATCACATAATTCAGTTTGGGATCTAATTGACTTATTCAGTCACATAATTCAGTTTGGGATCTAATTGACTTATTCAGAAAACAATCTGATTCAATTTAGTTTTATTTAGATACTCTTCCCCTAGCATATTGTCTGAATCGGAATCTTCATTCAGAAATCTAAATCATGACAACTTACAATAGTTCTGTACTATTTTTTATTGTATGATATTCATTCTATTATGTACTACTACAGTAGAACCCCGACTTACAAGACTAATTGGTTCCGGAAGGAGGCTCGTAAGTCAGAACGCTCGTATGACGAAACATTGTTTCCCATAGGAAACAATGTAAAGTCAATTAATCCGTGCAACAACAAAAAAAACTGCTGCCGCCGAACGCGGAAGTTAGCGTTCAGAGACAGCTGCGAAGCGGCACGCGTGTTTTAAAACGTGGCAGCCGGCCTGGGGGGCTCGGGGGCTTCCCCCCGAGCCCCCCAGGCTGGCTGTGACGTTTTAAAACACGCGTGCCACTTTGCAGCTGTCTCCTGAAGCCGGAACGCTAACTTCCGCGTTCGGCTTCAGAAGACAGCTGCAAAGCGGCGCGCGTGTTTTAAAACGTGACAGCCGGCCTGGGGGGCTCGGGGGCTTCCCCCCGAGCCCCCCAGGCCGGCTGTGACGTTTTAAAACATGCGCGCCGCTTTACAGCTGTCTTCTGAAGCCAGAATGCTAACTTCCGCGTTCGGCTTCAGAAGACAGCTGCAAAGCGGCGCACGTGTTTTAAAACGTGGCAGCCGGCCTGGGGGGCTCGGGGGCTTCCCCCCGAGCCCCCCAGGCCAGCTGTGACGTTTTAAAACACGCGCTCCGCTTTGCAGCTGTCTTCTGAAGCCGGAACGCTAACTTCCGCGTTCGGCTTCAGAAGACAGCTGCAAAGCGGCGCGCGTTCTCCATGCGTTTTAAGCAACTTTTGAAAGGCAAGGAGGGTGGGGGCAATTCTAATCTCTGGGGGGAGTTGGTTCCAGAGGGCCAGGGCCGCCACAGAGAAGGCTCTTCCTCTAGGTCCCACCAAGCAACATTGTTTGGTTGTCGGGACCCGGAGAAGACCCACTCTGTGGGACCTAACCGGTCGCTGGGATTCGTGCGGCAGGAGGCAGTCCCGAAGATATCCTGGTCCGGTGCCATGAAGGGTTTTATAGGTCATAACCAACACTTTGAATTGTGACCGGAAACTGATCGGCAACCAATGCAGACTGTGGAGTGTTGGTGTAACATGGGCATATTTGGGAAAGCTGTATTCTGCATGATCTAACCAACATACTCAATACCAAGGCAGAGAGTTTTGTTCTCAGCAGTAAGCTTACAAAGCAATGTTTCAATGCCAATAATACTTATGAGACAAATGAAATAAATTGATTTTGGATGAGATAACGGGTGAAGAAAAATTCTATTGCTATGTAATTCTATTGCTAAGGTAGGAAATAATATTAGACATTTTATTATGTGACTCCTATACTATTCTTGTAAATTAAGGCTGTTCAGCATTTTAGATTTAATCTCCAAAGGGTGCTTTACAGTTCTTGGAATTGTATCAAGATCAATTACATTATGGGAGGAAAATATATATATCTGCTTTGAGAAGTATAGGCTGGTGTAGTGACTCTCCAAAGTCACCTTGTAAAACAAGTCCAAAGCATTATACTCTGTACAGTCATATTAAAAATCCCCCTTTCCCCCAGTGTTGCATTCATCGGGGAAAATCAATACTAGAAGCCTTTTTCCACATATAGGTAAATTATAAGCTAAATAACATACATTATCTATGATCCAAACTTGCAATATATCTTTCTTTAAAAAGGGCTGTCCCTTTCACCCCGGCAGCTGATCGGCAAAAATCCGCCCGCCCGCTCGCCCGCCCTCTAAAATGGCACAGAATTGAATATAACATTTTCATTCATTTTGTTTGTTTGTTTTGAAAGAGAAATCATAAGGGATTCAGATCAAAATGGTTCCTCTTTAGAAAAATAAAATACACATGCATATGGTATAATACTGTGTATAGTTTGATGTTAGCATAACATGAGAATCAGAGAATCAGATTGCCTTATTCTTATAGCATTCTTAAACATTATTGCCAGTATAATTGGATCAGTAGCTTCCATATGGCATTTTACAAACCAAGACATTAACTGTTTAAAGAACCTCATTCAAATGATTTCATTTATTTTTGATCCAGAATCAACCGAAGCTTTCAGTATTAACGTCTTAAATTTCTCTCTCTTTACCTAATTTCTATAGCTATTCTGTAGTTTCACTGAAAATAGTTTCAGTATAGCATCTATAGCTGTTCTATACTTTCTACTGAAAAACCACTGATTTATGTTTATTTGTACATACACGTTTAGATTTATCCTCTAAAAGGCAGGTCCTCTTGCTGTGATTTTACCAAGTAATCATGTACTTTGATATAAAATAATATGTGTGCTTGTGGGATACCAAGCGAATGGTGTTAACACATCCACGAGCTTAGCAGGATCTTTTGATCCATCTGCAGGTAGGTCCAATTACAAGGAAAGTGTCAGCTGTTCTGTTGCAGGTTGTTTGCAGACTCAGCTATGATGCCCAGGCAATTAATTTCTATCAAGGTCATTGTTCAATGTCAGGTAATGGAGAGGAATCCACACACTCGAATGAAAAATGGATTGCTAAGCCTAATTGGGGCTTACCAAGGACAGTCTCAAAGTTTCACATCTTTGAACTTTGAGCCTGGTGACAATGTAGTCTGCAGTTCATTTTCTTTTATCTTCCTTGTAGGAGGAATGAATGCAGCTAGCACTTGCCAACATTTGCTAGTAATCAGAATCACAAGGATGATTAAGTGCCCCCATTCAGATAGCAGTAATATGAAGGGCTGGTATAAAAACCATTTCCAGGGTATACTTTTGTTAGCTTTCAGTGCTCCATGTTTTTCCATAGAACCTTAAGTTACTAGGTAGGCACCCTTAAATTGAAATTCCAGTGGTGAGGCTATTCCTGGAAGAAGGAAGATTCATAGCTGTTTTGCAGCTTAAAAATCTACACTGGTACAAAGGAAACAATAGCAGCTTGTCCTTAGCACAGTGCAAGAATTCACAGGAGCCTTTGAGTCCCAATTTAGCACTAAAGTAAAACTAAAGGGGGCATGCTAAGTCTGATATTTGAAAAAAGAGATGCACATGAAAATACTTTTTTTCCCCACCTGCAGACAAAAGACTGTAGGGAAGCAGACAAATTAAAATGGAAGCCATGGTTTCAACTGTAAATAATGAAAATTGGGAGTTGTTAACTCAGGCTTTGTATAGTTCGTTGTCTCTTTTAAGATGCACTTTTTACAGCTCACATAGGAACAAAAAGGCACTAGGAGACTTGCATGGCATAGAAACTTTCATAAGGCAGGTTTTGGCAAGGAGATTTTCACCTCCTCAAATAGATGTGTGTGGTTGTTGGAATAGTTTTAACTAATCACCCAAATCCTAGTGGGAATTGTTGTTCTGGGGATAAATGCTTTGGGTTATAATATGGGAGGGAGTGAAATTTTGTATGGGAGTATATTGTAACCCTGGCACAAGATTGACCAACATGGCACATGCTGATCCATCAAGGCTGCCAGACATCTGAGGCCACTCCGCAGTCTGCATTGATTGCTGATCAGTTTCCGGACACAATTCAAAGAGTTGGTAATGGTAATGACCTTTAAAGCCCTACATGGCATCGGACCAGAATACCTCCAAGACCGTCTTCTGCCACACGAATCCCAATGGCCAATAAGGTCCCACAGAGTTGGCCTTCTCTGGGTCCCGCGACTAAACAATGTCATCTGGTGGGCCCCAGGGGAAGAGCCTTCTCTGTGGCGGCCCCGGCCCTCTGGAATCAACTCTCCCCAGAGATCAGAACTGCCCCCACCCTCCTTGTCTTTCATAAATTGCTTAAGACCCACCTATACTGCCAGGCATGGGGGAAATGAGACATTTCCCCCAGGCTTATATAGTTTTATGTATGGTATGCTTGTGTTGTATGGCTTTATATAATGGGCTTTTAGATATTTCTTCTTCTTTTAAATATTAGATTTGTTTATTGTATATTGTTTATTATTATTGTGAGCCACCCCGAGTCTGCGGATAGGGGCGGCATACAAATCTAATAAATTATTATTATTATTATTATTATTATTATTATTATTATTATTATTATTATTAAAATCCACAGCTGCAAATATTGCAACAATGGTGCCCACACATGTCTGCCCAACATGTGGCAGAACATTTAGTGCCTGTATAAGCCTTACCAGCCATCTGTGGACACATTATGTACAGCCCACAACACATTAGATGTCAAGGTTCTCTTCAAACACGATGGACGAACATCATTGCATCATGGAGTACCACTAAGCTGACCTTGGCTTTCAGAGTTGTAAATTAAATTGGGCAGTTGAAAGAAAGAAAAAACAGTGGCAATGGGTTACTTTGAATGTTGACAGAAAAACAACATGAACCTATTTAAAAAGTCACAGTCATTCTGGACTCAGTTCACATCCTGAACCAGGTGTTAGGAATAGCAGTAAAATTCCCATGACTTCAGTGCAAGTTCATTGCTGCTGGAAGTCTCTGCAGGATGATCTGTTGTAGGCACTTTATGGATCTAGTTGATGTCCTGTCAGGTCTCTAGAAAGTAAGGGCTACTAGAATACTAGAGAAGTTTATATCTGAATAGTTTTTTTCCATACATGCTTTTCTTTCTTTCTTTTTTTCTATCTTTCTTTCTTTCTTTCTTTCTTTCTTTCGCCCAATACATAATACACATTGAAGAGAATAGATATGTAGTAATATAACTAAAGAAATGAATAGAAGAAAAGATATAAAAGTGTAGGTGAACAAATTTGAAAGGAAAAAAAGATAAATGAGATAAGGAGAGACAATTGGACAGGGGACGGAAGGCACACTGGTGCACTTATGCACGCCCCTTACTGACCTCTAAGGAACCTGGAGAGGTCATTCGTGGATAGTCTAAGGGAAAAATGTTGGGAGTTAGGGGTTGACACTACTGAGTCAGGTAATGAGTTCCATGCTTTGACAACTTGGTTGCTGAAGTCATATTTTTTACAGTCAAGTTTGGAGCAGTTAATATTAAGTTTGAATCTGTTGCGTGCTCTTGTGTTGTTGTGGTTGAAGCTGAAGTAGTCATTGACAGGTAGAACATTGCAGCATATGATCTTGTGGGCAATACTTAGATCGTGTTTTAGGCGTCGTAGTTCTAAGCTTTCAAGACCAAGGATTGATAGTCTGCTTTCGTAGGGTATTCTGTTTCGAGTGGAGGAGTGAAGGGCTCTTCTGGTGAAGTATCTTTGGCCATTTTCAAGGATGTTGATGTCCGAGATGTGGTATGGGTTCCAGACAGATGAACTGTATTCAAGGATGGATTTTTTAAGGAGCTCTAGGAAATGAAGTGGCAGGAGGAATGCTGACCTGAGGTCCT
Organism: Erythrolamprus reginae; assembly: GCF_031021105.1. Lineage (NCBI taxonomy): Eukaryota > Metazoa > Chordata > Lepidosauria > Squamata > Dipsadidae > Erythrolamprus > Erythrolamprus reginae. The sequence goes on along the minus strand of NC_091953.1, from coordinate 108,694,908 downwards.
TCTTTTTTGAAATGAGAGACAAGAATATCATCTACTTATGTGCCATTGTAAATTCTCAGGGAATGTTTTTGCAAATAGCAAACTCCATTTAAATTGCTATGGTTAGGACCAAACTTCCTACTAAGACAAAACTACACAAACATTAAAATATTTACACTTCACATCCTGGACACAAACTGCTTTAACTCCTACCTTCAAAAGATGCTACAGAGCACTGGACACCAGAACAACTAGACATAAGAACAGGTTTTCCCCCAAAATTTGTTTAGCCATCACACTGTTAAACAAATATTTCCCTCAACACTGTCAAACTATTTACTAAGTCTTCACTACTATTAATCTTCTCATGGTTCCCATCCCCTCCACAAATGACTGTCTTTAAGCAAATAAAACTGGGGATAAACAGACCTTCAGATAACAACACTGCAATAGACTCAGTAGCACAGCCCATTTCTGTGAAAAAGTAGCACATACTATTAACATTAACTATTGCCGATCAGTTTCCGGTCACAATTCAAAGTGTTGGTAATGGTAATGACCTTTAAAGCCCTACATGGCATCAGACCAGAATACCTCCGGAACCGCCTGCTACCGCACAAATCCCAGTGACCGATAAGGTCCCACAGAGTTGGCCTTCTCCAGGTCCGTCGACTAAACAATGTCGTTTGGCGGGCCCCAGGGAAAGAGCCTTCTCTGTGGCGGCCCCAGCCCTCTGGAACCAACTCCCCCCAGAGATCAGAACTGCCCCCACCCTCCCTGTCTTTCGTAAACTATTCAAGACTCATTTATACCGCCAGGCATGGGAGAGTTGAGATAGCCCTTCCCCCTAGGCCATTACAAGTTATGCATGGTATGTTTGTGTGTATGTTTGGTTTTATAATAAGGGCTTTAGTTGTTTTTATTATTGAATTGTACATGTTGTTTTTATTATTGTTGTTAACCGCCCCGAGTCTACGGAGAGGGGCGGCATACAAATCCAATAAATTATTATTATTATTATTATTATTATTATTATTATTATTATTATTAATAGAGTGGTTAACATTAACTGGAGCTTTCACACAATGCAGCTCTCTTGAGAAGGTGTTGCGCAAATCACTTAGACAATTATTGTATGTTGTACAATACTGGATCCCTGTACCAATCCAATCCTTGTGAAACTCCTAAGATCAATGCTGTGGGTTCCTGAATGTGTCTTCACTTTTTGTCATAAGATTGAAACTGTATGTCATAATCTGTTTTTGATTTCCCATGTAAGATCTCGCCCACGCATTTCTGATGAGAATATAAAAATCTTACAACATTTTAGAGAGATTGTGCGAACTCTCAAATTCAATGACATGACCAATGAAATTGCAAAATATTGGAAAAACTGGTTGGATCTTTGGTGTCTTTCTTTTATTTTTATTTTTTTTTGCAATTAGTAAAGGAATCCAGGCCCATCTTGCATTAATTAATATGTCCCAGAAGTCAGAGCATGAAAAGAATGCTTTATAGCTCATCAGGTATATATTGGCTGAATTTATAGTGATTGCTCAAAACTTCCTTGACCTGATTGTTCCATTTTTGTTCTTTCTTACAGTAAGTTTCAACTACCAAAATGCCTTACATGAAAAATGAGAAAGTTCAATAAATAAGTAAGCAATCCAATGATTCTATTACATTAGATCAACTTGTTTACTTAAAAAAGCTAAAATGAAAAACTTAAGCCCAAATGCTTATCCATACAGTTCTCACAATTTATCTCATCATCTGATTTCTAAAATGACCTAAAATGTACAAATATAATTTAAAACATAACTCTGCATTAGGTTTAAATCTACATAGCTTCCCCCCCTCCCCCTTTGTTGGAAAGTCCACAAATACTGAGTGATCCTACAATATCCTCACTCAAATCACACTCAAATGTGACTGCTGCTATAGTTTACTGTTCATCTGATATTTAAATGCTTTTATTTGGTTTTTTTTAAATGTGACTGCTGCTTATCTTATGTAGACAGAACACTTCAGCCTTATCTCATAACCTGCAGGAGTAGCTACTATATTATTATGAATAGCTTTCTCCCAACTCTTTAGCTAGATGCATTATTAAATTGATAACTATACAGAAAGTTTTTCAAAATAAATTTCTCCAGCACTGCATTAGTGTCAGTTAAGAACTAGTAAGAAAATTATAGACTGAGGGATGCTGTTTTGGGGAGTTTTCTTTGTATTTAGAACTATAGTATTCTGCAGTTATCAAAAGATTTAAACCATCTATCTCAGCCACAAGGATGTTACTGTTGCTTTAACCTTTAAAGTGGTCCTACTTTATAGGTTAAAACCAAAGCCAAGGTTTACACTTTAAAATATGATTATAGAACTAAGGTCTTTTCTATTTATGTGGATCAACCTGTGCCACCATCAGATCAGATCAGATTCCCATATCAACCCAAAGTGTCAAAACATGCCAAAGTTTACTATTCATGCAATTGTGTCCTAGATGGCAGAAAGATTTAATTTGTAATCCAATCTCCAAGCATTAAGTTAGGGGATATATAAGGATTGCCCTCTACTCCATTGTACCTCTCCAGGTTCCATGATAAAGCTAGATGGGACTGCAAAGAATGGAAAGCTGTTTATATCTATCTTGAAATAAACTTCCATAAATTATTTTTTTTATTAATTTATGGAAGTTTACTTAAAGATAGATTTAAACAGCATTCCATTCTTTGCAGTCCCATCTAGCTTTATCATGGAACTTGGAAAGGTTCCATTGACAGCTCCTTAAATAAAGCATGTTATTTCCCAGGACTAAGGTGAGCCATGCAATCCCTTGAAAAGATACCGTTGCCTTAAGGAGTTGCAGGCAGGTGCTACATTGATCAAGACCAAAGTTCTATAGACCAGGGGTCTCCAACCTTGGCAACTTAAAACTTGCGGACTTCAACTCTTGGAGTTCCTCAGCCAGCAAAGCTTTGCAAAGCAAAGCTGGCTGAGAAATTCTGGGAATTGAAGTTCACAAGTCTTAAAGTTGCCAAGGTTGGAGACCCTTGCTATAAACTTCTGTTTTCATTAAAAAAAAGGTCTTTACAGGTGGCAAAAGCTTTAGCTGCTCTTCCCTCATTGAATACGCCTAATGTACTGTAAAGCTGTGCTACCAATTTCTCCATGGAGGAAATAGGAGGAAATCTCCTTCTCAAGCAACTAGGTCAGTGAGGGCGAACCTATAGCACGAATGCCACAGGTGGCACGCGGAGCCATATCTGCTGGCACACAAGTCATTTCCCTAGCTCAGCTCCAAAATGCATGTGCATGCTGGCCAGTTAATTTTTGGCTCACACAGAGGCTATGGGAAGGCATTTTTGGCTTGCAGAGGTCCTCCTGGGGAATGGGGGAGGGCAATTTTGCCCTCTCCAGGCTCCAGGGAAGCCTCTAGAGCTAGGGGAGGGTGAAAAACAGGTCTACCGGGCCCACCAGAAGTTGGGAAACAGGCCATTTCTAGCCTCCAGAGGGCTTCCAGGGGAGGCATTGAATTATGGCATGGGCACTCACACATGCATGATAGCACGCACACACACACTTTTGGCACCCATGGGAAAAAAGGTCCGCCATCACTGAACTAGGTTTTTGGGATCTAATCTGGGTTGGTCACTAGGATCAGAGGTTTTGTCTCCTGAGCTTTCAGACTCATCCTGGAGCCCATTTTCAGAGAAGTTCTCTCTTGCTTCATGGGCTCCAGCACATGTCTGAAGACTCAAAAGACAAAAATCTCTGCTTTCAGTGACCAACCCAGATTGGATCCTGCAGCATTATCCTTGGACATGTATATGTCCCTTCATTCATGAGAGATATTTGTGGTTAGCTTCAAACTAAGGTTTTCTCCCTGATTTATACTCTCCTGTAGAGTGTACTAGGTCTACTTCCACACCCAATCTCTGCCATAGTTTCATGCCACTGTGCTATGATCAATAGTGAATAGAATGAATTAAAAATTGGTTTTTAAAAAATAGAATCTTTTCTATTCTAGAATTTAGAATTTTTTTTTCTAGAATTCTAGAATTGAAAGGCCAGGTGAAATTATCACTGGGCTGACATTTGCGGTGGTGGGGAGGGGTGAAAACGCCGCCTCCCTCCACCCTAGCTGGGCGCTCTCGCATGCAGCACAAGAGCACTCACGAGCTTCATTTAAAGGGCCAGGCAAAATCATCGCCAGCCCGATGTTTTTGGTGGCTGGGAGGAGCAAAAACACCGCCTCTGAACTGGGTGCTCTCACACATAGTGCGAGACCGCCCACGAGTTTCAAAAAGCAGAACAAGCATGATAGAAAGGGTCAGGCAATATCATCCCCAGACCAGCATTTTCGGAGGCTGGGAGGGGTGAAAACACCGCCTCCCAGCTAGTCGCTTTCCCGTTATGTGTAATTGGCTCGCAGGGGCTGCTGGAAGAAGTGGGCGTGGTTTGTAGGCCTATTTCAGGGCCTGCTCTTCACATCCGCTCCCCTTCGCTTCCTGCTTGCCTCCCCGATTGGTCACCCACCCACCCTCCGCTCTATCCAGGGTATCTTTCAGAGGTCACCCGTAGGGGCCGAGAAGGAATTTTTTGCAATCTAGTAATTTTATTTCAGATTGTTTTTTTGCCTTCTCCATCCTGGTCAGGTGTGATGTTTAAGTACTTGGGGGGGGGGGGTTGTCGGTTTGTAAATAGGTTGATTAGAAATTTATTTTATAATTGTTCACTATTTGGCAGAAATGGGGCGGAAAGGTGGTCAGTAGCAACTGTGTGTTCTCGCTTGGGCATCTTTTGAAAATGATGGGCTCCTTCATCACACAACTCATGCTGCCTCTCCGGATGGAGCGGTGTAAAGGAGGAGCGCTTGGGGCTCAGCCACGTCATTTCCAGTTCTGGGTCATGAGGGTGAGCCCTCCCACACACTGGGTATGTCTTTCATGTTTGGGTGAAGGCGTGTCACACTTCACCCTTACCAAGAAAGGAGTTATGCCCATTAGTTGCCCAGGTATGTTGTGTTCAGGGATTCCACCCCATTTAACTTCCTCTGCAGGTCTCTTTCTGTAATTCAATAAAGTGACCCATTTTCATCCAGCTCTGGTGTTTGAGTGTTCATTCATGAATTTTAGAATAGAATATTTTTTTCTTTTCTTTTATGTGCACTAAGAGCATATGCACCAAACACAAATTCCTTGTGTGTCCAATCATACTTGGCCAATAAAGAATTCTATTCTTTTCTATTCTTTTCTATTCTTTTCTATTCTATTCTATTCTTTTCTATTCTATTCCATTCCGTTCCATTCCATTCCATTCCACTCCACTCCATTCCATTCCATTCCATTCCATTCCATTCCATTCCATTCCATTGTTGTTTTGTGCTTTTCATGCAGATGACCAAAGCTCCTACCAGCTGCCCCTTAAGAAAGAGAGAAAAAAGCTGAAATTCTGTCGCACCCTACCCTTCTCTTGTAATATTTTCATAATGAAAATGCAGGCTGGTGAATAATCTGGAAGAGGAAGTGGAAAGGTCCCAGAGTGATTAGGGAGGATGAATGATCAACACAAGTGCTTTAGTGACAGGCAGAGCAAGAAAATCCTAGGAGTAACTCAGGACGGCACTTTTGCCAATTGGTATTTATTTATGTTGCAGCTCTAAGGAAAATGCTGCAAAATAATCTTTGCAGTATTTTTTTTTCTGGAATAGAAGTTGAGCTAATAAACTGGTACATTCTGCATGTAACATCAATGCCCTGCAACTGAGCTACATTCTTTCTGTTTTAAAATTTGATCTTGGTGGGGCTGGGGTGGGGGAACAAATTTCCTTTTCAATGAGAAAATGGCACCAAAAGTTAGACTTAGGGAAACATCATTGGCATTCTAGACAATTAGGGTAAAGTACATTATTTTTTATATGCACGGACAGAAATGTACTTTCGAATATGGCACGTGAAAACCACACACGAGAATGCGAAAGGGTGGAACGTCGTTTTGAATTGCTTCATTGAGAGCAAAATCATCCTAAACCAAATGAATGTGGTTATTGCGGTCATGAACTTCTGCAAACAAGGAAACTACAATACTGAGAATAGCATTTCTCCAAAACTCGATATCACTATTAAATATAATCCGCCCAATTCACTCCAACTCTTTTTGAGAATAATAAGGATGTTGTCAGATTAACAAAGAGGGGGAAAATTTAAGGGAAAGAAAAATTATATGGTTCTTGAAAGTAGGTTTTGTAATCTGCAAGGGAAAATATATATTTGGGCTATCTTATGTTTGAAAGGATGCCTTGTGGGTTACAATATGGAATTGTTGATCACTTACTTTATTTTTATACTTCACATTATATTATGTTGTGTTTTGTATGTTGCAGTTGTTACCCTGATGGCCTGCAGACAAATTCAGAGATTGGGTTTATTATTTTGAGAAAAGGAATAGAAAACAGAACTCTCTCTCTCTCTCTCTTCTTTCTTTCTTTCTTTCTTTCTTTCTTTCTTTCTTTCTTTCTTTCTCTCTCTCTCTCTCTCAGGATGAGATTTTATGACAATTAATGGCAAATGAAAAAGATGGGAAGAAAGAAAAAAGCCCCTAAAATATAGATTCCTACTCTCCTACAAAATAATTTTTGACAGATTAAAAAGAAAGTTCCCTATTCTACTGCCGTCCTTTCTAACTAGTAAAATGTGAAATTCAGTAAAAGCAAGATCATTTGCCTGAAGCCCTGAGTTCTGAAAATCTCAACTGGCCCACAGATCATCTCACACTGAACTTTCATTAAATGTTTATTTGTTTCTAATAAAATTTTATGGTAAATTTTATTAAAGTTGACAATTGAGAAATTAATGCAAACTGCAAAAAACTAGAAGAAACAAAAAATAAAAAGGAAAGAAAAAATAGAAAAGAAAGTAAAAGAAGCATATAATAAGGAAAAAGGAAAGAAATATATCTTAAGAAATAATTTCACCCTTCATCAAAACAAGTACAAGCAGTTTTTGTAATTTATCACCTTCTTTTAAAATAGAACAAATTATCTCTTCTTTCCATGCTACATATCTTATCTTAAAACACATCCTTAAAGTCTTATTGTTTCAGTCCAGACAGTAAAAGTTCAGTAAAGTTTACCAGATAACGTATTTATTTCAACCTTGATTCAAAATAACCAATTTCATATGCTTTTCTTTTAAAATCCAATATAAAAAACCCATCTAGATCAATTTTTGTTTTTTTTAAAAAAATTATTATTATAAAAATGTCAGTTGGTTTCATTTGTATATCCAATGTGACAACTTTTTCCATATCTTTTCAAATAACAAAGTCGGAAGGGACCTTGAAGGTCTTCTAGTCCAACCTTCTGCTCAAGCAGGAGACCTAAACAATTCCTGACAAATGGCTGTCCAGTGTCTTCTTAAAAGACTCCAGTGATGGAGCATCCACAAATTCCCAAGGCAAGCTGGTTAAATGTTCTCAGTGTTAGGAATTTTTTTCTTAGTTACGATTGCTTTTCTCTTTGATTAGTTTCCAGCCATTGTTTCTTCTCTTGCCTTTCTTCTTCGTGGCAGTACCTCAAATATTGGAAATGATAGCACTGCTATCATGTCAGCCCTAGACCTTCTTTTCAATACTCTAAACAAACCAAATTCCTGCGAACACTCTTTATATGTTTTAGTGTCCAGCACTCTAATCCTTGTTTCTCTTTTCAGAACTCTTTCCAGAGTCCTAGTATCTTTTTTTATAACATGGTGACCTAACTGGATGCAGTATTCTGGATGAGCCAGGGTGGCGCAGCAGGTAGAGTATTGTACTGCAGGCCACTGAAGCTGACTGTAGATCTGTAGGTCAGCGGTTCAAATCTCATCACTGGCTCAAGGTTGACCCAGCCTTCCATCCTTCTGAGGTGGGTAAAATGAGGACCCCGATTGTGGGGGCAATATGCTGGCTCTGTTAAAAAGTGCTATTGCTAACATGTTGTAAGCTGTCCTGAGTCTAAGGAGAAGGGCAGCATAAAAATAAATGAGTGAATGAATGAACGAACGAACGAACGAACAAACAAACAAACAAACAAACAAACAAACAAACAAATAAATAAATTCTAAGTGTTGTCTCACCAAGGCTTTAGAAAGGGGTACTAATACTTCACAGGATCTTGATTCTATTACCTCTATTCATGTACCTAAGATTATGTTGGGGGATGTGGGGTGGGATTGGCTTCTGCTGCACACTGCTGGGTCATATTTAGGTGATTGTCCCCTAGGACTCTAAGATCCCTCTCATAGTTCTTGCTATTGAATTAAGCTTTACCTAATCTGTACCTGTAGTTTTGATTTTTCTTGCCTAAATGTAAAACCTTATTTTTTAATCTACATTGAATTTATCATGTTTTAATGTAGATTCAAATCAGTCTCAGTCTTGCCCAGTAAAATGTGATCTTCTTTCATATCATCTTTTAAAGATTCTGGAGGGATAGAAAATGAGATAGTTACCAGTTAAACTTACAGCAAAGACAGCAGGGGAGGTAAAAACAATTAAATTAACTAAAATTGGGCAATTGAAGCCCTACCCTTTTAAACAAATCAATCAATCAATCAATCAATCAATCAGAATAGAGCTGAATGGGACCTTAGTAGCCTTCTAATCTAACCTCCTGTTCAGGTGGCTGTCCAGTCTTTTCTTAAAAACCTCCAGTGATGAAGAACCTACAGCTTCTGAAGGCAAGCAGTTCCATTGGTTAATTGTTGGTTCAGGTAATTCAGATAGTGTTGATTCAGAGGTGTATGTTTTTGCATCCCAGAGACACCTGAGAATATAGGTTGAGAAAAAGACTAACATATGTAAGGTTAGGCAGGAATTTTATGGCTTTAGTGCAGTTGTGACTCAAGTCTTTCCAGTACACTGGCCCTCAGTTATTAGAATATTTTATCAATTTCCCTTCCATTTTCAATCTTACTTTGTAATGGGGAATAATAAGATAAAAAAACAGGATTTTAAAGCAGGTTCAACTGCATGATTAATTCCCCCACCCCATGCAACTACTGAATCATCTTATCTGTTCATCAAATGTATTATCCTCCTGCATTCTTTAAAACAGCACACACAAACCCTTTAGGGAATATTGTTGTGTGGAGGGGGTGCAATCAAATAATTTACCAAAGAAGAGATTTAAGTGACATAGGCAGATGTGTTGGCATGCTGGAAAGGTAGAGATTAAGTCTGTCACTTTACATATCTCACTATTTTTAGAGCAAGGTACAATAGAACAGAAGCAAAACTATTTGGATAAATACATAAAAGGTTCTTCCTGACATGCCTAATAATTTTAAACTACTCCACAAGTAGATAAATTTAACAAAATGGCTCCTCTCTCTCTCTCTCTCTCTTCTTTTTAAGTTCAAACCCCCTCTACCAACTACCTTTTGTTATCCAAAGACTGTACTTCTGTCAATCTAATTATTCAGTTTAAGCAGAAACATTTGCCCCTAGTAGCAATGCTGCAAATGTAATGAATACCTACAGATAATCATAAATTTTTGAAGTCTGATAAGGAGGAAAAAATCATCACGTTTCCCACTCTGTTAGAGTAATCTTTCAATTCTATTTATTGACTGAATGAATAACACCCATAGGAGAATGAAATAATAATGGTGAAGAATTGTCATCCTAACCCAAAGAAAGTGGGAAGGAGTATTCCTATTGCTGAGAGCATGTGAGTGAGGTTTTTTCCCCCTTTTATTTATGTTTAAATCATATTTTCTTTCTCCATCAGAGAGCTTTCCAAGGCAGTCTATAAATAGCATATAAAATATTTCATGAAGTAGAGAAGAGTAGAGTAGGGTATGGTAGGGTAGGGTAGAGCAGTGTTTTTCAAACAGTGTGCCGTGGCACACTAGTGTGCTGCGAGACATGGTCAGATGTGCCGCAAAAAGGAAGCTCAGGTTCCAGTCTCGCAACTTTTTGCTGAGAGAGAGAGTGAGAGAGAGAGAGAGAGAAAGCAAGAGAGAGAGAGAGAAAGAGAGAGAAAGAGATAGAGAAAGAGTGAGAGAAAGAAAGCAAGAGAGAGAGAGAAACAGAGAGAGATAAATGAGCAAAAAGGAGAGGAAAAAAAGAGAAATGAGAAAATGATTGAGACAGAGAATGAGAGGCAAGAGAGAGAAACAAAAGAAAGAGAGAAGTGACACTTGATTTAAAGCATATGATAAAAAGCACCCAAAGAATAAGAGACAAAAAAACCCCAGCCCTTGCCTGTTTTGGGAAATGGTTCAAGAGTGTGTATACACACACACACACACACACACACAAGAGTGGGGAGGAGACAGGGATGGAAAAAGAGAGGAAAGTGTCTTAGGGTGTCATTTTGGTTGGTGGTGTTTTAAAATGCAAAAAATGTGCCGCGGCTCAAAAAAGGTTGAAAATCACTGGGGTAGAGGACAAGAGAAGAGAAGAGTTGGAAGGGACCTTGGAGGTCTTCTAGTCCAACCCCTTGCTTAGGCAAGAAACCCTTCAGCACTTCAGACAAATATCTTCTTAAAAACCTCCAGTGTTGAAGTATTCAAAACTTCTGGAAGCAAGCTGTTCCACAGGACCCAGTTTAGGCAGATTTGTATCACCACAAGCTGTTCTGAGCAAAGCTGCCTTTTGTAATTGACTGAACTTGAATTTGACAATGCAGATGGTTAGTTAATGTTGTTGTTATGACTGTCATTATTTTTATTCTCATTCAAGGGAATGTCTCTTTTAAAATGGAACCGTAAACAAAGTATATAATTTTATTTGCAACAATTTTATGAATCTGAAATGTAGGCAAACATTCTAAACCCTGAAATTTGAATACAGTAATTTAAATATGATAACATCGAAACAAAATTATTTCTTTATATATTTATTTATCTCTTTCTCTCTCTCACACACACACACACACGTATACATATATATACTGTATACATATATATGAGACTAATGAAAGGCCCTAGCAGAACTAGCTTTTAGTTGGCAGCAGGTATTATCCCATAATTAATTATTTAGTCAATGGTTCTATAGCATCTTTGGTGACTCACTTTATTCTTCCTCAGATAATTTTGTAACCCTGGGCTCAACAAAGAGCTCTGAGATTCTTGTGTCTTTCAAAGACTTTGTTTATTTATGTCAATCTCAGACACATTCCAGTCCAACCTAAGAAAGGAATCCATAATAATGAGAATAGGAGAAAGGGGAAAACTTCAGCGTTGATTTTATAAATAACTTTTACCTAAAAAACTAACTAACTAACTAACTAACTAACTAACTAACTAACTAACTAACTAACTAACTAACTAACTAACCAACCAACCAACCAACCAACCAACCAACCAACCAACCAAACAAACAAACAAACAAACAAACAAACAAACAAACAAACAAACAAATAAATAAATAAATAAATAACATGGACAGCCTCCTGCCCATTGCCCCTTATCTTTCTTGGAGACTTCAACCTATCTGTCATTGACTGGACCCTAAACAAATGTATGACGGAACCCATCCATACAACCCTATATAATGCTGTTACCAATCTTGGACTGCACCAACTAGTAATGAACTATATTAGACTCAACAATATGAGATGCCAACCTCTCAACTCTTGACTGGCAAACTCTATTCTCTGGCTCTAACACTGCCAATGACCTCTTTAACATCTCCTTGCTCCAAGTCAAAAGAACTATTAGACTACACGTACCAATAATAGCCATCATGACCAAAAAACACTAACTACTCATATCAATAAGGAAGTTACAATCCAAACAACAACAACAACAACAACAACCTACAATGCCAGTTCCTTACCAACCCTATGGTCACTAGCCATGGTCATCTCCATCTTCAAAAAGGGAAATCCCAATCTAGTTGAAAACTACAGACCAATCTGTATGCTGTGTCACATGCAAAGTCATGGAATCAATCATAAACCAATCCATCACCCTCCACCTAGAAACTAACAACCTACTTTCAACCAAGCAATTCAATTTCTGGAAAAAAGTATCCTGCAATCTACTACTACTACACTGCAAAAACATATGGACATCAAAACAAAAGACAAAACAATACACACAATTTTCATAGACTTCTGTGAAGCCTTTGACTTGGTTGTTCACAATAAACTACTTCTGAAACTGAAATCTTATGGCATCTCTGGAACCCTACATGACTGGATAACTTTGTTCCTGTCAAATAGACAAGTGGCCAAAATAGGGAGTGTCCTATCTAATCCCATTCCTATTAACAGCAGTGTACCCCAGGGCAGCATACAGAGACTAACACTCTTTATACTCTATGTAGATGACCTTTGCCACACTACAAGCGACTGCATTCTCTACGCTAATGTTGTAAAAATTTTCAATACCACCAACAACACTGCTATCCTTAAAAAAGACCTTGACTTTGGGCAAACATCTGGCAACTCCAAATCTCAACCAACAAATGCTCTGTCCTATACATTGGCAAAAAGAATCAGAACAACAAATACAGGCTGAATGAACAAGTCCTTGCTGATGACCCTCACTCTGTAAAGACCTTGAGATACTCAAATCAAATGACCTAAGTGCCAAAGTCCAAAAAGGCGTCAACAGTTGTTAACCTAATTTTATGTAGATTTTTCTCTGGTGATATCACACTACTAACCAGAGAATACAAAACATTCACCAGACCAATCCTTGAATACAGCTTATCTGTCTGGAATACAGCTCATCTGTCTGGAATTTATGTCTGCATATCAGACATAAATACATTTAAATGTGTCCACAGATACTTTATGAGAAGAGCCCTCTACTCCTCTACCTGCAACAGTATACCTTACGCAACCAGATGTGAAATCCTGGGCTTAGAAAACTTAGAACTATGTCACCTTTGGTACGACGTAAGCAGTGAAGGGCTACCAAAATTTTTACCACACTGTGGGCGTGGTTTATGCAGAATGCCCTGTATTTTCTTTCAACATCCTTCAGTGCAAATTGGGTGCTCCAGCTCCATTTTCACTACCCCACTTCACACACGCACACACACACACACACACATGGGCAGTAGCCCACCCCTGGACCTAAGCATAGCTCATAAGATTATCTGCTACAACGTCCTTCCTGTCAATGACTTTTTCAGCTTCAACCACAACAATACACAAGCACACAACAGATGCAAACTCAAAGTGAACCGCTCCAAACCTGATTATAGAAAATACGACTTTAGCAACAGAGTGGTTAATGCCTGGAATTCACTACCTGACTCTGTGGTTTTATCACCTAACCCCCAAAATATTATCCTTAGACTGTCCACTATTGACATTGTAAGAGGTCAGTAAGGGGCGTGCATGAGTGCACCAGCATGCCTATCATCCCTGTCCTATCATCCCTGCCCTCTTATCATTACCCATCTTATGTATATAAATTATGTTATATCTACGTATATTACCAATATGTAAGTGAGAGACAGAGAGAATAGAAATAAATATCCACATCTACATTGTATAGCTACTGGCCATGAAAGTCATGGAACATAGAAACATAGAAGACTGACGGCAGAAAAAGACCTCATGGTCCATCTAGTCTGCCCTTATACTATTTTCTGTATTTTATCTTAGGATGGATATATGTTTATCCCAGGCATGTTTAAATTCAGTTACTGTGGATATATCAACTATGTCTGCTGGACGTTTGTTCCAAGGATCTACTACTCTTTCATTAAAATAATATTTTCTCATGTTACTTTTGATCTTTCCCCCAACTAAGTTCAGATTGTGTCCCCTTGTTCTTGTGTTCACTTTCCTATTAAAAACACTTCCCTCCTGGACCTTATTTAACCCTTTAACATATTTAAATGTTTCGATCATGTCCCCCCTTTTCCTTCTATCCTCCAGACTATACAGATTGAATTCATTAAGTCTTTCCTGATACATTTTATGCTTAAGACCTTCCACCATTCTTGTACCTGTCTTTGGACCCGTTCAGTTTTGTCAATATCTTTTTGTAGGTGAGGTCTCCAGAACTGAACACAGTATTCCAAATGTGGTCTCACCAGCACTCTATATAGCGGGATCATAATCTCCCTCTTCCTGCTTGTTATACCTCTAGCTATGCAGCCAAGCATCCTACTTGCTTTCCCTACCATCTGACTGCACTGTTCACCCACTTTGAGACTGTCAGAAATCACTACCCCTAAATCCTTTTCTTCTGAAGTTTTTGCTAACACAGAACTGCCAATACAATACTCAGACTGAGGATTCCTTTTCCCCAAGTGCATTATTTTACATTTGGAAACAGTAAACTGCAGTTTCCATTGCTTTGACCATTTATCTAGTAAAGCTAAATCATTTACCATATTACAGACGCCTCCAGGAATATCAACCCTATTGCACACTTTAGAGTCATCGGCAAATAGGCAAACCTTCCCTACCAAACCTTGCCCTATGTCACTCACAAACATATTAAAAAGAATAGGACCCAGAACAGACCCTTGTGGCACACCGCTTGTAACCTGTCTCTGCTCAGAATACTCGCCATTAACAATAACTCTCTGATGTCTACGAACAACATTTAAAGCCTTGGGAATTTTTTACAATCTTAACAAAGAAATCAAATATATTCAAAATGTTGGTGAAATAGTTTGAACATTTGTATAAATAGAAATCCAGGGAATCTCAGGAGCTGCTTACATGCCAAGTAGACATAATCAAAAAGATATTTTTCACTCAACTTCCCTTTGGCTTTCTGCCTTCTATGGTCTTCCAAATAACTGTCATTAGCAATAAAAGATTCTTCTACCCCATACAATATTGGACAAAGGGTTGCTCTTTGAAAGAGAAAAAAAAATCTTAAATAGCACCTGGTTGTGTTTCTGTGGTTAACAACAATGGGATTATTTATCCAAGACCAGGAGTATTTATTCAAGGGAAAATGATAAAATTACCTGATGTACCACTCAAGTCTTTCTTGTTACAGTATGCTCAATAATACTTTTCTTTTCTGCATCTTCTGTGAATTACAAAAAAACAACAACAAGCAAAAGTTTAGGTCCAAATACTTTTTAAAAATGTGGAAAATGTGTGGGAATAAGAATAAAACTGTTTTGTTGAAAAGAAAATGAGGTGTCAGATGACCCGTGGGCTTTCTGCCTTCCCAAAATAAACCTTTAAAGCAGACTGTGGTTTCACTGTGCCAACAGTTTCTAATTTCAAGTTCCTAATATGATATTTGGGCTAAATCTATATGAATAACAGATTAGGTAATAAATTGAAGTTTGCATTGTAGTTCCTAAATATATCAGATCTTTCTGCTTGCTGTTGAAATAACTTGTCCCCCAGATCCGGCAGAGTTCATATGGTCCTTGGTCCTTGGTGAAGTAATATCATTTGGTGGTCATACATACAATTTTGGCCCAGATTCGGATTTATTTTATCTAACCATTGTCTTGGTAACACGTCTTCCCCATGTTCTTCATTCTTTTTTCCCTGTTACACATTTTGACACTTTAATGTTTGCTCATACTCCTATCATAAGAAAATCCTTACTGCGGTTCTCTAAATATCTCTGTGCATATCTTTCTTTGTTAAAAGCATATGAGCTTTTAATTTATTAAAATATTAATGAATTAATTTTAAGTTATTTATTCATTTATATTATATTTGTATATATATAATTTAATTTATATAATTTATATACTTTATATACTTTATATACTTTATATAATTTACATAATTATTAAATGAATAAATTAATTAAATATAATATGAGCTCAAAAATGGAGCAAGATAAACTTTCTAAACATTGAGTATCTTAGTCTGAAGGATAATGACAGTGAAGAATAGATATGAATATATATTGAATATATATTTTATAGGATATTTATGTATGTATGTATGTATGTATGTATGTATGTATGTATGTATGTATGCATGAATGCATGCATGCATGCATCTCTATCTATCTATCTATCTATCTATCTATCTATCTATCTATCATCTATCCATCCATCCATCCATCCATCCATCCACCCACCCACCCACCCACCCACTCACCCACCCATCCATCCATCTATCTATCCATCCACCCACCCATGGCTACTTTTTATTACTATGTAAAAGTAAAAACCTGAGGTTTGATGTTACTATCTTGTTCTATCTTGCTCAAAGGGAATTGGAAGTCAATGTTTTCTTTTCTTTCCCCCCCTTGCCCCACACCTTTCCCTTCCCCTTTCCTCCCCTATTTTCTTACTATTTATTTTATACTTTTGTATTATATAGTATACACTAATAAAAATAACTCAAGAGGAAAAGAATAATAAAATGTTACGGTCATAACTTACAGATCCTTAATGGGAGTTGAATGGGTAGCCAGTAGAAAGCTATGAGATGTCTTAAAATGTTAAGCATTAATCCAAATTACTTGGCAAAATGTCATTGGCAAAAGGGACCAGCCCAGAAAATCTTCAACTTCAATTATTATTCCAACTACTTGTCAGTGTTAGTTACATTAACCCAGGTAGGTCCTACAGTAAAATTATAGCTGTAATCAGATAATTATTCAGTGTTTTTCTTAGAATTACTGATTGACGTATCCCTACCTAGGAATAATTTAGATTTTTAAAAAATGTTTATTTTATCTTCTTTTATGAGATGATCCCCTTATAGACTTGAAATGTATGGAATTTCATAATTGTCCCAATGCATTCAACTAAACAGTGGAGAATTCTCTTGTTACACAAAGACAGAAAACAAGGCGGTTAATATCATTCTTGCATTACATAATGAGCCAAGGAGATGGCAGCATTCCTAAAACAACATTGCATTTCTCGTTCTCTGATTCTTTCCATTTTCGTTTCTTCAGCTCACCACCACATCCTGGGCTTTTAAAACAATATATATTTTCTCAAACACTCAGTCCTGGCATCATCTCATTCTGGGACCACATGGGATTTCCTGATAATATTTGTTTCATTAGCTTAATGCGTTTTAGAAGGCATAGAATCAAATTAAATAAGAGCAATAAAAAGATCATTGAAACCATTCCAGATATATTGTCATAGGTAAGACTTGCCAAACAATAATAGGATGCATTTGCAAAACATTTCTTCCCATAATATCTATTGAGTGAAACATCCATATATAAGAAGCACACATATTTTTTATAAATGTTTATGTGTGTGACTGCCTGCGTGGTTAATTCTGACACATTTTTCAGAGGTAGCATAGAAGAGCGCTATCTCATGAATCAAGTAATATTCTGATAAATACAGCAAAATGTGTAATATTCCATGCTGAAGTCACCGGGGGTTTGACATAACATAGAGAAGGGCACAATCTGAAACTGTGAGGCTTTAGGAGATCTCAGAGCTGTTCTCTGAGACCTTCAAAAGTTGTTACTAAATTGTGGTTTTTTTTAATTTGAAGAAGGAGAAGTTATTAAATGCATGACTGGAGTGTAATCAGGTTAACTATATTTAATTTTAATTAAATTAAAATCTAAATGGAATAAAATCCCATCAATATCATTCCTACAAACATAACTCTCGGAGCACAGACTTAGGCTGACCATTCAAATAGTCCTTCTGGCCTTTGAAAAAAAATGCTCCTTTTTTACTCTAATGCCATATAGCTGGTAACTAGTCCTGTCTTTGCAATTTTAATGTGAAATCACTTAAGGAAAACTATTGGTATATATGTATGGTTTATTTTGCCCTCCTACCATTTCACCCACAAGTAACCATTGTTGATCAGAAGGAGAAGCTGATGCCTTAGGTTAGCATTTCTCAAGCTATAGTATTTTAGGACACAGCCCCTTTAGTTTTACCCAGTAGTGGGTTCTAAAATCCACCTTTGCTATTGGTTTGTGTCTGTGTGATGCTTGTGCGCATGCACAGAAGCATCCTGGGTAGATGGGTGGAGCCTCTTACCACCACCGCTACCAGTTCGTAGAACCAGGCCGAACCAGGAGGAACCTACCACTGGTTGTACCACACTTTTTTTTCAAACACTCTTATTTATTTTATTTATGTATTTATTTATTTTGTCCAATACACAATGAATTATAGAATTAAAGGTTATAGAGGAGATACTCATAGTAAAATATATCTAAGAAATAATAGAAAAGAAGGTATAGTAATAGAACATATCAATGAAAGAATAGAAGAAGAGATATAGGAATAGAAGAAAGGTATAGAAGATATTGGAGAGCAATAGGACAGGGGACGGAAGGCACTCTAGTGCACTTGTACTCGCCCCTTACTGACCTCTTAGGAATCTGGATAGGTCACCCGTAGATAATCTAAGGGTAAAGTGTTGGGGGTTTGGGGATGACACTATGGAGTCCGGTAATGAGTTCCACGCTTCGACAGCTCAGTTACTGAAGTCATATTTTTTACAGTCAAGTTTGGAGTGGTTAATATTAAGTTTAAATCTGTTGCGTGCTCTTGTGTTGTTGTGGTTGAAGCTGAAGTAGTCGCCGACAGGCAGGACATTGCAGCATATGATCTTATGGGCAATACTTAGATCTTGTTTAAGGCGTCTTAATTCTAAGCTTTCTAAGCCCAGGATTGAAAGTCTAGTCTCGTAGGGTATTCTATTTCGAGTGGAGGAGTGAAGGGCTCTTCTGGTGAAATATCTTTGGACATTTTCAAGGGTGTTAATGTCTGAGATGCGATATGGGTTCCAAATAGAGAGACAGACAGACAGACAGACAGACAGACAGACAGACAGACAGAGACAGAGACAGAGACAGAGAGACAAAGACAGAGAGACAGAGATATTTATAAAAATTATTATTTCTTTGCAACAATTTTTGCAAAACAACATATTTTTAAAAATAATGACTATACTAAATTACAAATTTAACAATTGAAAATTAATTATATAAAAACTGATAATTCCATTCATTTGATACCAGAAGTGTAAATTAAAAAATCAACCTATCTATTGATACATACAGTATATGCTTTCAGAGAAACTGCTGATTCAGGTTAGCCCATGTTGCTTTGTTTATATTATTGAGTTGTCAATGACCTCAGCTTTCGTCTTTATGTACTTGCAAGCCATAGTCATATTCTTTCTGTCTCCAGGAATCCACTATATCTCCTGTTTTGCATTGTCTCATGTCTTCATCTATCCCTTTCTCAAACTCAAAGCATATTCAAAGTTTTCTCAGTTCAATCAGTGCAAAAATAATTTGTACAGCTCTTGTTTCTGGTTGTCACTGTCATGGGCTTATTCTTTTCTTTAGTTCTCTTTATTATTATTATTATTATTATTATTATTATTATTATTATTATTATTATTATTATTTATTGGATTTGTATGCCGCCCCTCTCCGCAGACTCGGGATGGCTAACAACAGCAGTAAAACAGTACAACAAAATCCAATACTAAAAAACAGTTAAAAACCCATTATATAAAAACCAATCATACATACAAACATACCATACATAAAATTGTGAAGGCCTAGGGGGAAAGTGTATCTTAGTTCCCCTATGCCTGGTGGCAGAGGTGGGTTTTAAGCAGCTTACGAAAGGCAAGGAGGGTGGGGGCAATTCTAATCTCTGGGGGGAGTTGGTTCCAGAGGGTCGGGGCCGCCACAGAGAAGGCTCTTCCTCTGGGTCCTGCCAAGCGACATTGTTTGGTTGACGGGACCCGGAGAAGACCCACTCTGTGGGATCTAACTGGATGTCCTTTTTTTTTTGTTGTTGTTGTTGTTGGGCTTCATTTGTTTCACCTGGTAAGTTTTACATATTGAAATTGTTTAATTTTATAGTGGTTTTTTTTTCTGTAAGCACTGCTACAAGCTTTCACTTCTTGAAAATACATGCCAGATTGTCTTTATTGAAATGTATATATCTCACAGCATAATAGATTATAAATTCAAATTCCTGTTGATTCCTCATCACTTCTGTTTCTTAAGGCTTCACAAGTAGAAAGGATTTCATTTCATACTGTTCCTTTGTTACGCTCTCAATTAACTAATCATTGGCCTTTTAGGAGGAAATTATTATAGACATCACCTCAGAAAAGTTCTTTAATAGCTTTCTTTATTCACTACCTTTAATTTGTGCATGATCTGGACACTAGTTACCTTTTATAGTTTGTGATCAGCTTCTGTTTTTCAATAGGAAATCATTAGTCATTTATCCTTTGTAATCATCAGCTGCTCAGGAAATAATATATTTACCATTGAACAGCTGAAATATTCCACCATAGACATAGATTTTTTTAAAAAAAATCTCTCTTCTTTGTTTATTCTTTGTACTAAATTCCAAACTCTATTTCTGATTATATATCTGCATTTGTTCAAATCCTAGAGTCTGGCTGCCTTATATCGTGCCCATAAAATCTGCAATTATATCAGGAGAAGTGTCTGCAAATCAGCAAGTATTAATGTGCTTTAATATTTATGCTGACATTTATACAGCTGTGATTTCAGTAACTTTCTATAGAAACTCCTAAGGTCTGCTTCTTCTCTAGCCAATTACTTTATCCCTTGAAGGACGTACCAGCAGGACTTTAAATTGTCTAGGCTACTTTATATAAACTCTGGTTAAGATGCCCCTGTGATGCAATGGTTGGAGTGTTAGATTTATATTAAAGTCTATCCTCTGCCATGAAACTTCAAACTATTTATTTCACAGAATTCTCAAAGGAATAAAAAGAAATATGATCAACAGGAATGTGCAGGTGGATGTGGCGGAAACATCCACATGCTGCAGGTCTGTTTTGCTCCCGATGGAATCTGCCGACGAAGCTTCCTCTGACCAAGGAAGCATGAGTGACAGGGAAGAGGGGAGTTTGGCAGACAGCCCAGGAGGAGATCAATCATCAGTATCATCCCTGGATTCTGAACAAGAATTAATGACACATCCACGCATGTGTAGAGTGATGCATAGAAGACAACAACTGAAGGATTATTACAAGAGAAAATGAGGCCACCTGTGGTTGGGTGGGGCTGCTGTAATTAGTGCTACAGATAAAAGTGCAACTTGGTGTTTTAGCCTCATGGTAGTTTATCTGATTTATTGTTTCGTCAAGATCGTGGTTTTTGTGCTGTTCAAGATTGTGTGGGGACTCTCTGGACTTTAGAATTGGACTCAATTCCCCAGTTATTGGGTGAGCAATTGGATTGCATTTAACCTGTGCCTTGTGTGTACCAGAAAATCCCTTTGACATTTAAAAAGGGAGCTGTTTCTGGTTTTCTGTTTATAAAAACTTTTGGGTTTTCCTTTTATCGTGTGGTGTGTGTCTTCCTGGACTAATTACCCTGTAATTACGGGCGGTTGAAACACGTTGGCAGAACAGATTCTAGTGAAAAAATGTGATATAAATTTAACAAACTGGCATATGGACAGGGAACATGAACTTAAAATAAATATGGCATATATGCCATATGCATAGGTGTTTTGGACCAGTTGAAGCAAACCAGTAGTGGTGACTTGAGGGCGGACCTGCCTGCTCATCCACCCCAATGCTACACCATCCTCTTTACAGAAATTTTGATGCCATGCACATGCATGCATGATCAAAGCATATCCATGAAAGGAGTGTGCACGGTCACATTTGAAAACCAGTAGGGAAAACAAATGAATACCTCCTCTGGCCATATGGTCAGATAAATGAAATTATGGCCCAATAAATGTTTTTCATCACAAACCTGGTGGCCACATGGAAGAATGTCCACAGAACTGAACACAGAAAGAAAAACTGTTTCCTCCAATAAATGCAACACCTATGGAAGAACACATGTATGTTCTCTGCTGTAATTCATAGTAACTTCCCATCTCAAGAATCCATTATGGAGAGAATAAAATTGTTTTTGGATCTATAAATTAGCATATTCCAATGGTGTCAGTGCTTAAAAAATAGTGCAGCTTGCATATGTATAGAAGTAACATGTTTAAATGATTGTAACAATGCTTACATGTCATTGATCATCCCTGGACATCCTGCTTTATTTTTATTCTAAAACTGAACAAAAGCCAAAGAATACTGAAGATATTTCAGAAATTATCTCCTATCAGTCCTGGCATTAAGAGACTTAGAGGCCTTATACTATTGGATGTTTTAGGACATAACTGCCTAAGTAAAGACTATAAGATATTAATCCTATGAACACCACCCAGTTTTCCGCCCCTAACCTGCCTTCCCAAATGACCAAAGGTAAGTCAATTAGCCTAAACAGGGGGCGAAGCACCCCCTAACCACCTATCCGTCACCGCAGTGTGGAATAGGTGAAAAAACGGTCGCAGAAAATACCACAACCGCCAAAAATTCCTATTCGCCCCCCCCTAAGGGCGACCCCCTTGGCACACTGAAAGATAGGGAGGGTGTTCGCTTTGTCGTCATCCAGGGCGAAAAGGAGGCCCTGGAGCCTGACCAGCCCTTTCATAGGGCTGCAGGCTCCACCCCTGGATGATGACACTGGGAAGGCCGAAGCCTCCCAGGAGCTGGCCGAGATCTCGTGAAATCTCACGAGATCTCAGCTGAAAACAAGATGGCGGCTGCGCCGAGGGCCGTGTCTCCCTGGCCCTGCCACAAAAAGGGCCGGGGATAAAGTCACCGGCCAGGTATTCTGAAGGGCTTCTGCCACATATAAGTCCCATTACTGTTTCTAATTTAAAACTACAGGTAATAGTAGTTCTAATGGTCATCGCATCTATGCACCACAATTATCACCTTCAGGCCATTATTTCTACATAGCAAATCACATGATACCACGAATACTGATTTTATGGCACATATTCAGTTATTTCAACTGTAACTGAATTCAAAACAAGAAAGTCATCGTCTTTTAGGTTACCTTCCTAAAGTTCACCATCCATAAAGCTCTGCATTATTCAATGCAAATAATATGCTAGACTATCTAGTGGCAACAGCTGACTTAAAGTCTTACATGATATATGTCAGAATAAATCTTCTCAGCTAAAAACAAAACCAATATTGGCTCTCAGATTAATCTTGAAAGACACTGAGTTTTTTTCAATTGAATTTCTGGTTGATCTTCCAAAATATGTTCAACAGCATCTAAAGCAAATCACAGTTGCCCCAAAATTATGACATGCGGACATAAATTGTATAAAACAATATAATACAAATCCTATCTTTGCAAATTAGCATCCTAACTTTTGATGAAAGTATGCAACTGGTGGTATTTGCCCTATGTATTTGCCCCCCACCTTCCTTGCCTTTCGTAAACTCCTTAAAACCCACCTCTGCCGTCAAGCGTGGGGGAACTGAAACATCTCCCCCTGCCTATGAAGTTTTTGTGTATGATATGACTGTATGTATGTTTTTATATATTGGGGTCTCTTGTTT
Organism: Erythrolamprus reginae; assembly: GCF_031021105.1. Lineage (NCBI taxonomy): Eukaryota > Metazoa > Chordata > Lepidosauria > Squamata > Dipsadidae > Erythrolamprus > Erythrolamprus reginae. The sequence goes on along the minus strand of NC_091953.1, from coordinate 108,671,612 downwards.
TTTAGGCTTTTTAAATCTATTATTGTTATTTTAGATCCTAATTATTAGAGTTGTTATTATATATTGTTTTTATCATTGCTGTAAGCCGCCCCGACTCTACGGAGAGGGGCAGCATACAAATCAAATCAAATCAAATCAAATCAAAAAATAAATAAATAGGTAGGTAGGTAGGTAGGTAGGTAGGGAGAGAGAGAGAGAGATAAATGTTGTCATGACACACATTTTATCATGCCCACACAGAAACTTTTGCCTTCCCTGCAGGGCCCCAAGAATTTACTTCTTTTAATTCCTTTTAAAACAATTACTGTAAGAGGATATTCTTAAGAGTGGATAATAAAGGACAATTCACAGGGAAAATTTGCACTGTTTTCAGAGAAATGTAACTTACAATAACGTATTACAGCTGACTCTCATTATCCGCAAGTCAGTAGGGAATCAGAAACAGCAATTCAAACCACAAAGTGAATTCTGTCATACGAACTTGTATTCTTCATTTTATTGAATGATAGAGGAACTCCCATACATGTCACATTGCATAGCCCAACTCAATTAATCATGACATGAAAACCATAAATCCCATAAAACTGAAAAAAGCATGCAGATACTCACACTCTCACTATCCCGATTTTTATAAAAGTCTTTGCATACCTGTAAAAGCAAAAGAAACCATCAGATTCTACATTATTAACTGGAATTTCTTGGTGAAACTGTATGCAGGATCTTAAGAGCAAATTCAAATTAGATCATTAGAAAGAATGGTAAGAACTAGTAACTATATAGTAACAGTAGTAACAATTTTACAATATTAAGATGGAGAGAGACACCAGAGGAACAGAATATATCTGCAGCTTATGACCATCAATGCTCAGTTACACAGGAATTGCAAAACGAAAAAGTCAAACATGATGAACTCATGATAAATAAAAACTCTGAGAATAAGTTATTGCCACCAAAGACAGGGACAACCCAACTGATACCCATCTTCAAATTCAGAACTCATGATGTCTAATCACAGGACAATTGCTAAGTCCACTTTTTATATTAAAAAAACTTGTTTGGGTGGCTAGGAAAAGCTATCACTTATTGAAGCAGTATATCTCTCTGATGATTTTATTTATTATTATTATCATTTGTTGCATAGTCAACCAGATGTTCAGTTGAATTTGGCATTTTATCTAGCTATCATGTCCTTCCCTAGGACCTGGGAGAGGCAGAGTATTTTTTTATTATTATTATCATTCTGAAATCTTACTAAGAAAACTGGAGGGACCATTCCAGGTAGCTATAGCTATAACTATAATGTCTACATGAAAACGCTGGGTGAGATCATCCAAGGGCATGGGGTGAAATATCATCAGTATGCTGACGATACCCAGTTGTACATCTCTACCCCATGTCCAGTCAGTGAAGCAGTGGAAGTGATGTACCGGTGCCTGGAGGCTGTTAGAGTTTGGATGGGTGTCAATAGGCTCAAACTCAACCCCGACAAGACAGAGTGGCTGTGGGTTTTGCCTCCCAAAGACAATTCCATCTGTCTGTCCATTACCCTGGGGGGGGAATTACTGACCCCCTCAGAGAGGGTCCACAACTTGGGTGTCCTCCTCGATCCACAGCTGACATTAGAACACCATCTTTCGGCTGTGGCGAGGGGGGCGTTTGCCCAGTTTCACCTGGTGTGCCAGTTGTGGCCCTATTTGGACCGTAAGTCACCCCAGGGTAATGGACGGACAGATGGAATTGTCCTTGGGAGGCACTCCATCTTGTCTGGGTTGAGTTTGAGCTTGTTGACACCCATCCAGACCCCAACAGCCTCCAGGCACTGGCACATCACTTCCACTGCTTCATTGACTGGACATGGGGTGGAGATGTATAACTGGGTATCATCTGCATATTGATGATACCTCACCCCATGCCCTTGGATGATCTCACCCAGCGGTTTCATGTAGGTATTAAATAGCAGGGGGGAGAGGATTGACTCCTGAGGCACCCCACAAGGGAGAGACCTAGAGGTTGACCTCTGACCCACCACTAACACCGACTGTGACTGACCAGAGAGGTAGGAGGAGAACCACTGAAGAACAGTACCTCCCACTCCCAACCCTCCAGCTGGCGCAGAAGGATACCATGGTCGATGGTATTGAAAGCCACACAGAGTTCAAGAAGCACCAGGACAGAGGACAAGCCCCTGTCCCGGGCCCACCAGAGATCATCCATCAATGCGACCAAAGCAGTTTCTGTGCTGTAGTCGGGCCTGAATCCAGACTGCTGAGGGCCTAGATAATTGGCTTCTTCCAAGGACTGCTGGAATTGGAGCGCCACCATCTTCTCAACAACCTTCCCCATAAAGGGAAGGTTGGAGACTGGACGGTAATTATTAAGCACGGCTGGGTCCAGGGAAGGGTTCTTGAGGAGGGGGCGCACAAATGCCTCCTTATAAAGAACCAGAAAGGACACCCTCCCCAAGGAGGCGTTGACAATCTCCTGGACCCATCTCCGTGTCACCTCTTGGCTGGCCGAAACCAACCAAGAGGGACACAGATCCAGTAAACAGGTGGCAGAACTCACAGCTCCACTTCATCAGGTTTTTATTAAGCATATTATTATTATTATTATTATTATTATTATTATTATTATTATTATTACTGTTGTTGTTGTTGTTATTATTATTATTATTATTATTATTATTATTATTATTATTATTATTATTATTATTATTTAGATTTGTATGCCGCCCTTCTCCGAAGACTCAGGGTGGCTCAAATGATACAGCAACAACATAACAACAAATCTAATTAATTAAAAATAACTACTAAAATCCCATATATATTAAAATCAGTCAGCCAATTCATTCACAACCACACATAGTTATTGTAAAAAAAAACCCCATGGTGATGTTGATCAAGTGGAAATCTCAGGTCCTTTTGTAAAGAAAGAGGAGATTATGGATTTTAATAGAAAAAATAAATCTGAACATCTTGATATATTACCAAAAACCAATCATTTGTTTACACACAGAAGCTGGAGAAAGCAATATAAGAAAAAAGTTACTTGTCAACAAGATATTGATGTATTTACCTGACACTCAAGAGTTATAGATGTAATAGGACAAATTCAAAGTTTGAAATCAGTTGCTGCTTAGAAGTAACAAATGTCCAGTCTTATCCATCAGATGTGAACTAAAGCTTTTCTCTTGCATAAATCTTACCCCAAGGAAAATAAAGAAAAAGAAGAAGAATAACCCATCAGGGGTAATAGCCTGATTTTAAGATTCTCTTGTGAAAATGTTTAGTTGGCAAAACAGCTATTCTTCCATCTTTATTGCAATTGCATCATACCTGTGATTACCCTGTAAAAGAAATTGGTAAGCCAATCTCGCATAATGAAGTTCCAGAGAAATACTTAACAGGCTATAGTGAGGACAATTCTACACACCTCATGGATAAAATCATTCAGATTTTCTCAGGGTTGGAATATTGCAGTATAGATCTTTTGGAAATGACTGAGGTACAGTGTTGCCTGATTATCTAGGAAGAGTTTGAGCCTGTGGTCCCAATAAGAGTTGTAAGATCTATTAGTTCAATCACCCATGTTTGAGTTCCATACTTCTTCCGATTGATTAAGGCCTCCTAGAAGATATCACATGGTTGGATTAATTCAGTGAAGAATGCTTCTTTGTGGGAGAGAGAAAATATCCCATGTTTATAAGGAACTGGCTACTTGATATTCTTAAAAACAAAACAAAAAACATTACTAGATTCAAGAGACTTAGCTGATTTGTACCCAGTTTCCAATCTTCCATTTCAGGAAAGGATATTTATGTAAAGCCTATGAAAAAGACCAGATTCATAAACCAACTCCACAGGAAGATTAGAACATACTTCATTGAGATAGACTACTATGGCAACAGATCTTGCAAGTTTTATTGTCCTTTCCTCCCTTTTATTTCCCCTTTGAATCAGGATGGACTCAGGCTGAGCCTTTTCTTACTACTATCTTCCATCCCATGGTTATAGCAAAAGGTATTCAAAAAATTTGGAACTTGCAGCCTAATCCATATATAAAGTGAAGTAATTGAACACAGCCGTGGGGGGAGGGGGGAATTTTCTGAGCAAAATAAACAAAAAGCATTAATTTTTTCATTTCATTTTTTATTTGTTTATGATCAGGAATGTTCAAATTAGTATGCCAATGCAAAAGGTGTTAAAAAACCCACTTCCAGTATCTAAAATCAAGCTTTTTTTAGTCCAGGTCAAATAGACCCGGGAACAGAACAAGTGTATAGTCTTTGAGACCCTGTAAAAATTTTTCCCTGCATATCTGAAACTTGAAATTTCATGGCTTTGCATCATGTCAGGGATTCTCTTTATGATAATTTTTTTTGGGAGTGGGGGGCTTATTTTTTGCTGGGGAAAAAAAAGGTCACCAATGTTCTGTTCCCGGGTCTATTTGACCCGGACTGAAAATAGTTCATTTTTGGTACTTATATTTGATCTTTTTGAAAACTTTTTTCACTTGGAAACTAGTATGAACATTTCTGCACACAATGAAATAATAATTGAAATTTAAAAAATAATGCTTATATTTTTATTTTGCTCATAAATCCCCCTCCCATTTTTGTGAAATTTTAAAATTAACAGCATAATTTGTATATAAATTGAAATAATTGAACACAATGGGGGGGTGGACATTTATGAGCAAAATAAAAAGATAACCATTAATTTTTTCATTTCAATTTTTATTTCATTGTGTGCAGAAATCTTCAAACTACTTTCCAAATGAATTTTTTTTCAAAAAGACCAAATATAAGTACTATAGGTTAAATAGACCCGGGAACAGAATTAGTGTATAGTGTGTTTGAATAGAGTGACCCAATTTAAATTCCAGGAGTTGTCTCCGCGTTGTTATTCCGCTTCCGGTGCAATGCAGGTTTAATTGTGACAACCCTTTTGTAAGTGGACAGTCAACCGAATAGCAGAGGTAGAAATGGGCAGGGAGGAAACAACCAGTGAATGGAAAGTAAATAATAATAAATAATAATAATTTATTGGATTTGTATGCTGCCCCTCTCCATAGACTCGGGGTGGCTAACAACAATGATAAAAACAGCATGTGACAATCCAATTAATAAAACAATTAAAAACCCTTATTATAAAACCAAACATACACACAAACATACCATGCATAGCTTGTAATGGCGTAGGGGGAAGGAATATCTCAACTCCCCCATGCCTGGCAGTATAAATGAATCTTGAGTAGTTTACAAAAGACAGGGAGGGTGGGGGCAATTCTAATCTCCGGGGGGAGTTGGTTCCAGAGGGCCGGATCCGCCACAGAGAAGGCTCTTCCCCTGGGGCCCGCCAAATGATTAATCAGGTCTGCTTGGTTTGTAGGCTAATTCTCGATCTCAGTCTCAGTCTATCACCATTTTTTCGAGCCCCAGCTGATCGGGGCTCCCAGCTCTATCACGGTAAAAACACAAAGACACTCCAGAAAGAAAGGGTAACGAGGTCTTCCAAGACTCTCACGTCACTGGACCATATGCAATCAGCTCATTCTTGATCTATCCCTGCAGTGGTCACCATAACGGTCGCCATCTTCTGAGCCCCAGCTGATCAGGGCTCCCGGTTCCTCCATGGCAAAAAAGCAGAAAAAATACTGCAGAAGATAGGCTGCTGAGGTCTCTCGAGATGGGGGACTCTCACCTCACTGGACCATGTGCTGACTTTTCAAATTTACCCCATATTTTGATGTCAATTGCAGTAGTTCGGCGGACCAGCAGTTTCCTTCCTCCTTCCTGCTGCCACACCGGAACCCCTACCAATCAATTGAAGGGAAGAAATTTGCCGAAGATGGAATGAACTGAAGCATCCGGACCAACTGTTTGTGCCATCAGATTTGGGGAAAACACTATTTTTGATGGAAAACAGGAAAAGACAGATGGCAGTTTTTATCTCAGCAAGCTAGGGAAATCTTGATGATCATCTGTGCTTTTGTATCCTCCAGAAATGGTGGGTTTACCCTGTCTTCATGCTAGAGCAAGAAAAAAATGAAGATGAATTCAAAGAGACAAATGATACATTTGGAGATGGAAATAGAACAAAGTCATCTAGGAAGAGTACATGTTAGATAAAATTGCAGATTATATCAAAATGAGCTAAGATTTGCAAAAGATGTTAAGAACATTTTTTTAAAAAACTTCTGTAGATATATTCAGATGGGAAGAAAAGAATCACTATGCCAGCTGCTCAGTGAAGTTCGTGAAGTGGTAACTGCTAGCAAAGGAAAAAACAGAACTACTCAACTTCTATTTTGGTTCAACCTTCTTTAGCAAGAAAATGTGTGTTCTGCTCAGAAATTTGTGAAGAGCAGGAGGAAGGGATAAGACTGAAGCCTGAAATTGATAGAAACGTGGTCATGGTCACACAACTGCTATTTATAATAGAATCACACTTCAAACATTATGTTCACTTCACTTAAGAAGGATGCGTAAAAGCTGCAACAAATTTAGAGAAGAGGATCAAGGATGATTGGAGAATAAAAATAGAACAATGTAAAGAGAGACTGAAAGACATAGCCAACATTAATCTCAGGAAGGAGAAGAGGGTAGGATGCAACTCTTCGGACATATAAAGGTTGTCCTACAGAAGATATACTTTTTTTAATTGTCCAGTACTGGATTTAAAGTATAAAGCTGATGCAGTTTGTGGTGGAATGAGCAGCTTTTGGGAGCCTATGATTGGCCCATGACATGACTGCTCTATGATCTGCAGTGGCTGTTGGTGTGCTTCCTGGGGCTTCCTGGTACAATTCAAAGTGTTGGTTATTACCTTTAAAGCCCTTCATGACATGTATCCAGGCCAGAAACAACCTGTGTCCCAACTTCTGGTGGGCCCAGTAGGCTCATGTTTCACCCACCCCAGGCTCCAAAGGCTTCCCATCCCCCCAGAGGCTCTCTGGAAGCCAAAAATGCCCTCCCACAGTCTCTGTGAGAGCCAAAAATCAGCTGGCCAGCACACACATGCACGTTGCAGCTGAGCTAGGAAAACGGCTCATGTGCTAGTAGATATGGCTCCATCTGCCACCTGTGGCACTCATGCCAGAGGTTCGCCGTCACTGGACTAGGCAATACATTCTCGAGAATTTTATTATGTTTACCGGAACTGAACAATTCAAGACAGCTCTTGCTTATTATAATAATTTAAAGAATTCAGTCAAAAGACGAACAGAGATAGATGCAAGCATTTTGGTTCAATACCTACACTACAATAACATGGTTGAAAATCGGCATCAAATATATTATAATAAAGATTTTAAAAAGAATAGTCCAAGCTATGTTTTTTTAATATGTTTGTATGTCTGAAGAGTTTTCAAACAGTGAATGTTTCAAACTAGCAATCTTCCTTCGTCTCATATATTTCTCATATATTGAATGTTACAGTTTTCATCTCATATATTTCTCATATATTGAATGTTACAGTTTTCAAGAAATATTTGCTACATTTTGTACATTTGCAGTGTATTTACAAGCATTTTGCTTGTTGGTTTGATAATATAACCTTTGTCTATTTAACAAACTGATTCTTATTTTTATTGTTGAACTCATCTTGTCAATCACCTGACTTGTTCAGCCAATAACCAACATTTGGTATATATTCTCTTTTTGTGCTAAGAGGGTTGGCATACAAATTGCCCCCTAAATTACTAGGTTTTGGAAATAACTGAGGGCAGGGCTATATTTTGCTACACTTTACATTTTCCTTTCTTTATGTAATCTGATTCCAAAGATGAATGGCCTGTATTTTTGTCATTTCATACGGAAACTCAGAAATTTGACCATATTTGGCCCAATTTCTAAATATAAATCTTATTATGGAATGAAGAATCTATGTCTTCATTTTTTAAATTCATGGAGGAAATATAATATTGGAAAACCAAGGTGAGAAAACTTTAAAAGAACAAAATGGATTCTTGACAAAAATCTGTTACAGAGATGACAACCCCCTTAGAAGCTGACCATTACAAGAATATTCTCCTTCTAAGATACTATTGATCAAGGAAATTAAAACTTAGAACCTTCAAAGAATGACTATAACTGCAGCTCTAACATTATTCATTTCTTCAAAAGAATCATTTTAATTAACATAAGAAGAGGTGTGTCTCTCCCACAGGGCAAGTCTCATAGCTGTTTATTTTTAATGGATTATCAAAGTGAATGACAAGATATTTGCATTTCTGCACTCAACTCTCATTAATATAATTAATGCAGTCTACATTTTGTCACCCCATATTCATAAGGAGCTGTGAGAAAAGGCTGGTTACCACTACAGGAACCTCTTAGAAAATGATAATACATGGAAATAGAAAAATTTTACTAGGGGCATGCAAAAGATTTATTCACATTCAGAGCTGTTTAATTTTTCCTGTTAAAAAATAATTACCATCTGGGAAAAAGCAATGTTATATACTGGATATATATCTTGCTATTTCTATGCCAGAATTTTCAGCTGCAGCAGGACTAAAGCTGCATGTGATGTAACTGATGTTCTAGTTAACCCATTCACTTCCTTAGTGGTAATGGTGTGGGGGATGAGAGAGTGAGAGACAGACAAACAGGCAGACAGACAGAGAATGAGAATAAATATGACAGTCCCCAAGCAGTACTTTAAATAATTTATCTGATCCTATGTAGCATTTTGGATATGCAATATCAAGGTTGACTCCTTAGAAGGCATTTATTTCTTCCATAACAACATCCACATAACATAAGGAAGGATATAAATTAGATATGACTTTTTCATTTTCTTGGAAATAGATCCTCCAGATGTTGGGACTGCGGAGATGAAATCATTCCCATGGTTAGATTATTAGGCTCCTATGGCATTTTACACTCTTCCAATAATGCATTTCTGCATTTCCATTGATGACTGGGAAGAAAATGTTTCTTTGTATATTACTCATGTTACTGTCAAACTTTCATACTTTATGGCCATAAATTTATGTAACAATTTTTTTTATAATTCTCTAAAGCAGGAATAAGGAAATTCCCAACAACTCTGGAAATATGGCAAGTGAAGAATTGCATATTTTGTCGTAAAAAGGCAGGTTAATATCTGGGGTGTCATAAATTGTCTACTTCTGCCTTCATTCCTCTTTCCCAAACCAGATAGATGAGATGAGTGGGAAAAACCACCTAAAATTAGTAGATAATTGATTGTTGAAATTTTCATGAATTACATTCTTATGACACATATTTGGCACAATTTATATTAAGTGATAATGTGGGAACTATACAGTATATGGAGGGGAAAATGATTGTGGGTTCCTCTCATTTCATCCAAAGAGAACATGCTAATGGACAATTATAGATTTGAAGATTTCACACATAGTCCCAGTTCTGACCCCAGTGATTAAAATAAATTTCCAAATATGCATGAATATTGGACAGGATGATGAAGTCCAATCTTATTTTTTTTGCTAGCAACGTCCTATTCCTCCTTGTCCGCAGGCTTGACATTCTCCTACTAACTAAAGAAAATAAATGGTACTCCCTCCACATTTGGACTTGCAAAACAGACCACATGTATGTTGACCATCAGTAGCTTTGACTATATCCATTTCCAAAGAAATGATACTGTATAATCCACATTGTATATTGGACATTAATACAATTGAGTGATCCAGAGGTATTTCATGAGAAGAGTCCTCCACTCTTCTGCTCACAATATGCCACCAGGCTTGAAATTTTGGAATTGCACAACTTTGAATTATGTCGCCTATGGTCAGAAGTAAGCATAGGACACAAAATTGTTTGCTGCAATGTTCTATCTGTCAACGATTCCTTCAGCTGCAACTGCAATAATACATGGGCAAGCAATAGATACAAACTCAAGGTAAATCGTTTGCAGAAAATATGACTTCAGCAATAGAGTAGTCAATGCCTGTTATGCTTTACCCAACTCCATTGTTATATCCTCAACCCTCCATAACCTTAAACTGTTTACCGTGGATCTCACACCATTTCTAAGAGGTCTGTAGGGGGCGTGCATAAGTGCACCAGCATGCCTACCATCCCTGTCCTACTGTCCCCCATTTATTTGTACTAATTTCCTTTGCTCATGTCCATATTTATGCTTATACCTGTTACATGCTGCTTTTATCACTGTTGTTAGCCGCCCCAGGTGCACGGAGAGGGGCGGCATACAAATCCAATAAACAAACAAATAAACAAACAAACAAATAAACAAACAAACAAATAAACAAACAAATAAATAAATAAATCTCATACATGTTTGACTAAATAAACAAACACAAAATAAACAAACAAACAAATAAATGTTCATTTCAATCTTCACACTCATTGAATTATAATGACACATTATCTGCCAGATAATCAGAATATTTAGAGATAACAAAAATAAAATCCTTTGTGGATTCTTCAGAGAAGAGAAATGTCTTAACTTTAAGAAACATACAGCAAAGCTACATCAATACAATGACAGCAGGGAGTAGAAAACTGTACATCCCAGTAAGCGTGCACAATGCTTGATGGGCAAACAAATGGAGGAAGAACATTCCACTCATGGGACAATATATTTTTCAGTTCTACTCCTACACCATAAACCTGACCTTAAAAAAAGCACCCTAAGGTAAATGTGGATAGTTCAATAGCTTATTTGCAGCCCAGACATGCATAGGAGAGATAATTTATAGGCTTTCATATATTTTTTTAAAAAAATGCTCATTCCAGAATGCTAATTTTGCTATGGGGGACACAGAACATTTTTGCTGTCAGCTGAGATCAAGCCTATACAGTAATGTGGGCATGTCAGAAAGATAATTAGGTTAAAATGGTGAGTTGTTCTAAGAAGCACTGGTACATAGTTCACTCACACATTCTTTAGGGCAACATATCATTCAATCACCAGCAGTGGAAATAAGCTAATTGGAAGAAAAAGACACATTCATCTCTCTCTCTCTCTCTCTCTCTCTCTCTCTCTCTCTCACACACACACACACACACACTCACACACCATTCTCAAAGATGAATGCAACCAGCGAAGAGAGTCATACCTCCAGGCTAATTTCTGTGATATTTTGGAAATTATTTGAGGTGAAAATGAGAAATAAAAAGATTTGTAAAAAATGATTTGGGGAGTAGGGGTTGCAGTAATAGAAGTTCGCAATAGCAGCAGGATCCAAAGCTAAAATGCACGAGCCAAATCTTTCTCTTTTGTGAAGCTGAGAGCTCTCAGATGCAAATATTTTATTTCACATTGCTCCTTTTTAAAAAATTATGATGTACCAAAATTGAATGCCTTTAGCCACGTATTTATATCCTAGTGACTAAAGAAAATAAATGCTACTTATTTATTTATTTATTTTGTCCAATACATAATACACATTGAAGAGAATAGATATGTAATAATATAAATAAAGAAAAGAATAGAAGAAAAGATATAAAAGTATAGGTGAACATATTTGAAAGGAAGAAAAGATAAATGAGAAAAGGAGAGACAATTGGACAGGGGACGGAAGGCACACTGGTGCACTTATGCACGCCCTTTACTGACCTCTAAGGAACCTGGAGAGCTCAATCGTTTGCTTTGGAGAATAGTTTGACTCCCATTTCTTTGTGGCAACCCCTGAGATATTGGAACACTACTATCTTGTCTCCTTCTTTTCATTAAAATAGCCATGCCCAGTTCCTGCAACCGTTCTTCATATGTTTTAGCCTCCAGACCCCCAATCACCTTTGTCGCTCTTCTGTGCACTTTTCCTAGAGTCTCAAATCCTTAAATCCAGAACTCTTAAAATCAACAAAAACCCCACAACTCTTTGGCAAAGCCTGTTTTGTTGGTATTTGAAGTACAGTGATCCCCCGCTCGTTGCGAGGGTTCCGTTCCAGGACCCCCCGCAACGAGCGGGTTTTCGCAAAGTAGCGCTGCGGAAGTAAAAACACCATCTGCGCATGTGCAGATGGTGTTTTTACTTCCGCAGCGCTAGCGAGGAGCCGAAGATTGGGGGCGGCGCAGCTGTTTTAAAACGTCGCCGCCGGCACGGGGGGCTTCCTAGCAGCCCCCCAAACCCGGGTTGGGGGTCTGGGGGGTGCTGGCAAGCCCCCCATGCCGGTGGCGACGTTTTAAAACAGCCGCGCCACCCCCAATCTTTGGCTCCTCGCTAGCGGGCAGGCAGGCCGTTCGCTAGCGCTCGCTCTCGCCGTTTTGGAGCTGAGTCCTGAAGCGAATTCGCTTCAGGACTCAGCTCCAAAGTGGCGAGAGCGAGCGCCAGCGAACGGCTTGTCCGCGCTCGCTCTCGCCGCTTTGGAGCTGAGTCCTGAAGCGAATTCGCTTCAGGACTCAGCTCCAAAGCGGCGAGAATGAACGGTGTGGGGGAGCGAAGGGCGGGCGGCAGCGAGGAGTTTGCGTGGGCGGTGGGGAAACGCCTTGCTGATGCCCGCTGCTCGCCCTCCCACCAGCAAGAGGGGGAAGACCCAGGGAAGCCGCCCAGCAGCTGATCTGCCAGGCGCCATCTACGCATGCGTGCCCATAGAAAAAAGGGCACGCATGCGCAGATGGTGTTTTGACTTCCGGGTTGAAAAATCGCAAATTACCCTGTTCGCAATGGTTGGGGACGCAATAACCGGGGTATTACTGTATCCCCAAATAACTGAGGACTGGATACTGGACTGTCATATGAGAAGTAGCTGAACAGTAATAAGTATCTCTCTCCTTTCAAGCAATGGTTGAACCACATCTCCCAGTATCCTTTGGTCATGTTAATTGATATTGCTGAAATCTGTAATTCAGCTATCCTTTAGTTCTTGAAACACAAGTGAGTAGTTTAATGACTTTATTTATTTATTTACTTACTTACTTACTTACTTACTTACTTACTTACTTACTTACTTACTTACTTACTTATTTGATTTGTATGCTGCCCCTCTCCGTAGACTGGGGGCGGCTAACAACAGTAATAAAAAACAGCATGTAAATCCAATACTAGAACAACTAAAAAACCCTTATTGTAAAATCAAACATACATACAAAGAAAAATACCATGCATAAATTGTAAAGGCCTAGTGGGGGAAAGAATATCTCAGTTCCCCCATGTCTGACGGCAGAGGTGGGTATTAAGGAGCTTACGAAAGTCGAGGAGGGTGGGGACAATTCTAACCTCCAGGGAGAGTTGGTTCCAGAGGGCCGTGGCCACCACAGAGAAGGCTCTTACCCTGGGCCCCGCCAAATGACATTGTTTAATTGACGGCACCCGGCCCACTCTGTGGGACCTAACTGGTCGCTGGGATTCGTGCAGCTTACTTGTCTTTAGTCACATATATGCCCATGACTTTGATGATTAATTATGATCACTGAGTCCTTCCTTCTTTTCTTTCTTTCCCTCCCTCATTCTTCTATTATAAAAAAAATTACTTTTATGTTTTGGGGAAATATTATAATTATGGGGAAAAAACACACAACAGCTTTCCACTTGGGAAGCCATTGTGGTGTTATGATATAAGTCTGCAGACGCAGACGAAGATATTAAATAACTGTAAATGAGATTATAAAGAGGATTACATCAATAGACTATTTAATGCAGAAACATTTCTGGCCCTCTGTATACTTCTTAATCAAGTCTTGTGATGCTCAAAAGCTAAACCAACTTAATCTCAACTGGACAACGTTTCAGAATTTATCAGCTGTTTTTCCAGCTCCATCTTTCAGTCAAATTACATCTGTTGTTTACCTGTCAAGACAGGGAGCTATTCATCGGGATGCAAAACCCTTTGGTGGATCTGTGAAATAGCTGATGCATGCTATACGCATTATAGCACATTCAATAATTTAGACATTGCCTTGATTATCTAATCAGAGGTGGCAGCAGCAGAAACAGAACCATAACCGTATGTGATGTTTTACAGTATCCTGATCCAAAGAGCTTATCATCTGAAGGGAAAAAGTGGAGGAGAATGCAGAAACAACTCGAGATAAATATGAGCAAATACAGTTACACATATTTTGAATTCATGGTGTTTGGAGTGAAAGACATTAGGATTAAGGATGGGCATCACAGAGAATTTAGGTAATCTCCCCATCCACTAAGCTTTCTTTTTTTCAGTTTGTTGCTGGGTTTTTTCCCCATTGAAAGTGTTTCTCCTTTTCCCTTGCAAACTGAACCACCTGAGAATTCATGCCAGAACAGGCCTTCCAAAGAATACTGGCAAAGAGTATCCCAAAGCCTGATGCTGCTAAGGGAATGAACTGGAGAATCCAGCCAACCTCGATCAGCTGGGGTCTGTTGGGAGACAGAAGTGGAAGGAAACAAAAAAGGCCATTTGCAGGACTCAGGAGAGAGAACACAATAAGCAGAGGATGGAACAAAGTAAACAGAATCCATTGATTTCATTTCATTTCTTTTCTTTTTGATGCAGATGGAGAAGTTTAAAAAAGCATTTTTTAAAAAAGGAAAAAATCACTTGGGAGAAACACTTTCAGATGGAAATAAAGAGTAATTGAATTTATTTTATTATTTTATTTTATTTATTTTATTATTTTATTTTATTTTATTTTATTATTTTATTATTTTATTTTATTTTATTTTATTATTTTATTTTATTATTTTATTTTATTTATTTTATTTATTTTATTTATTTTATTTATTTTATTTATTTTATTTATTTTATTTATTTTATTTATTTTATTTATTTTATTTATTTTATTTATTTTATTTATTTTATTTATTTTATTTATTTTATTTATTTTATTTATTTTATTTATTTTATTTATTTTATTATTTGTCAAAATGTGTACAAGATAATAGGTATGGTATAAACATAAACAAAAGCAAAGTAGGTATAGGTAAATTTAAATAGGACAGTAGGACAGGGACAGTAGGCACGATGGCGCACTTATGCACATCCCTTACAGACCTCTTAGGAATGGGGTGAGGTCAACTGCAGACAGTCTAAGGCAGGGGTGGTCTACTGCCCGGATGTGGGGGGGAGACGCAATGGGGTAGTGAAAATGGAGCTCCACCCCAGAGAACCCAATTTGCACTGAAATATGTTGAAAGAAAATGCAGGGCGTCCCGTATAAGCCACACCCCCAGTGTGGTAGTAAAAATTTTGGTTGCCCTTCACTGGTCTAAGGTTAAAGTTTTTGGGATTTTGGGGGAGAAACCACAGAATCACGTAATGCATTCCATGCATTGATCACTCTGTTGCTGAAGTCATATTTTCTGTAATCAAGTTTCGAGCAGTTTACATTGAGTTTGAATCTATTTTGTGAACGTGTGTTGTTGTGGTTGAAGCTGAAGTATCCATTGACTGGTAGGACATTGTGGCAGATGATTTTATGAACTACATTTAGATCAGATCAAAAGCGATGTAGCTTTAGGTTTTCTAAGCTCAAAATTTCAAGTCTGGTGATATCAATCAAATTCCATTTAAAAAAGGATACAGAGGGACAAATTTGTTCACAGGCATATGGACATATTCCTACAATATATGGCCTCTCCTTCATTTAATCAAGATAACTTTATTTAATGAACTAAATATTTTATAGGCCTTTTAATTTTTCCACCTACAACCCAAGATACGCACAATTCTCTCCTCTCCTTTCTTTTCCTAATAAAACGGTAACATAGATTAGATTAGATTACCCTAATATATAAAAAACAACACACAATCGAATCATACACAAAGCTACATGGGTAAGGGGGAGATGTTTCAATTCCCCCATGCCTGACGTCAGAGGTGGGTTTTTAGAAGTTTACGAAAGGCAAGGAGGGTGGGGGCAATCCTGATCTCTGGGTGGAGCTGGTTCCAGAGGGTCAGAGCCACCACAGAGAAGGCTCTTCCCCTGGGTCCTGCCAGACGACATTGTTTAGTCGACGGGACCCAGAGAAGACCAACTCTGTGGGACCTAACCGGTCGCTGGGATTCGTGCGGCAGAAGGTGGTCTCGCAGGTATCCTGGACATAACATAAAATAAATGAGAAATTAGCCTGGCAGAAAGTAAAGTTTCAACATTTATTCATCATTTATTAATAAGTGACTAATAGAACAAAGCACTAAAAGCAATCACAATAATTTACCTTTCTAGAGATGACCTTCCTTTTTATTATCTGTATTCTGTTCTATTATCTCAACATGGTCCATCAAACAACATAAATATACTAATTTGTAAAAGTGCAGAGGTTCTTCAGGGGCTCTCCATTTTAGATATTTTAAGCTTCCTTTCAAACATATAAAGTCGGTATCATTGCTGGAAAACCTGCATGGATTTTTGAAGGTAGTCAATGTGTAGCCCTCATATGCAAGCTATTGCTGACTTGGATTAGTAACATAAGCATAAACCTGTTATCTTGTAGACCTTTTGACAAACAAACAAAAATAAGAATAGTGGAAGGAAATATAGTCACCCATTCAGTATTTTACATCTCCCTCATGACTTAATTTTTTTTATAGTGGCAATGGCATTCACTGAAAGATCTCAAAGATGAGGTTAGAAACCAAGCATCATGGTGAATATCTGTCTTTGCGGCTGCTAAGATTTGGCACATAATCAATTATGATTTAAAAAGAACAAGAGATGGCAGTTTCTGTATGATGACCACCCCTGACAAAATTAGACTCAGAATTGAATATAAGCATGGAAATTGGGAAGATTCTAAGAAGAATTAAACAGGAGTGAATGCTTGTTTTACACTTATAAAAGCCACTTTAATGACATGAAAACTGATGTAATTCTTTATTTCCCCAACAAACCTGAAACTGGGCCATTCGCACAGCAACTAAAGCATCTAACTACTATTTCTAGCAATACCTCCAGCCAATTAAATGTTTGATTCTTTTTACACATAGATGAGGACAACAGCACTACATTGTACCAAGGGAAAGCAAAGAACCAAATCAAACTAGAAAAGGCACTTCAATTTATTTGCTCTTTCTTGTTCCCAAGAAAATTAGCAAGAAACAGGAAGAGGTTTTAATTAAAGGGAGGTGAAAAGCATTATTGTCTTTGTGCCTTTCTTGTATCTTCCAAGTCAACAATGGCACAGAAGAGTAGCAAAATTATTGAGCAATGTAATTAGCAAGTTTTAGAACTGGCCTTTAATAGCCGTAATAAGTTTTGAAAATAAACCTCCTACAGTAATTACAGAGTTCAGTTCCAGTTGTCAAGACTATGCTCACTGTGAGAAAAAAAAATTAACAGGAAAATGTGATAAAAGAGCTTTATTCCCAGAAAACAGAGTTCTTGATGCATTTCTATCACATTCTCCTGCAGCAGCGCAGAAGCAATTTTCTCACAACTTCTGTCTACCCTGGTCCAATATAATCTTCTTGGTGAAGAAAAATAAATAAATGAATGTAGGATCAGTGACCGTATTTCTTTACAAGTGGTCTTTGACTGGCTTTCAATCATGTAAAGGATTTGGGAGCTCAGAAAGTTATATATCTTCCTTCTGCCAGTTAACATTGTAAGTCAGTCTATATAGGCAAACCTAGGAAAACCTGGTTTTGGAGCTTAGGATATGCACTATAAAAGCAAACCAACAAATAAAAAAACAACTGTCAGATTAGCTAAGGATTTCTACTCTGACAGGCAACAATGCTCAAGTTTTTGAATAGATAGTTCGAATTAGAGATGGCAGAGCTTCAGGCTGTGTTCTTTCTATGATTCATGAGTTCTTCATTTAGCTATCACCATTGTTTCTCAATCCCTGACTTTTTGTTGAAAGATGTTATCAGCCTAGTCAGAGATTCTGTCGTCTTGTGCTGAAAAAAGCAGGTAGTCTAAGAAATGGGATATGACTGAGCCATAAACATTTTTATTTTTGTAACAAATGCATCCTCTTTCTTTTTACTCTCTAAAAGTTCAGGACTAGATTCAGTACGTATGTTTTAAAGAATGAAAATAACCTAATTTACATATAGGTCAATATTTCCCAAACTAAAACTAGCAGTAGACTAAAGGGCTATTTCAGAAAGAAACATGTTTTCACTTTGTAACAGAAAGCAAATAAAGAAGATGGCATCAATTTGTGGGATGGAGAGCTCTGGTTATTGTAAAATGACATTATATACAGTGGTACTTCTACCTACAAACACCTCTACTTACGAACTTTTCTAGATAAGAACCAGGTGTTCAAGATTTTTTTGCCTCTTCTCAAGAACCATTTTCCACTTACAAACCCAAGTCTCCGAAACTGTAACCTGAAAAGGCAGGGAGAAGCCTCCATGGGGCCTCTTTAGGAATCTTGTATGCCACCCGAGTCTTTGAAGGTGGGTGGCATACAAGTCTAATAAATTATTGTCATTGTCATTGTCATTGTCATTGTCATTGTTATTGATTATCTCCTGGGAGTAAACAGGGCCGGAAAAGGCAGGGAGAAGCCTCTGTGGAACCTTTCTAGGAATCTCCTGGGAGGAAACAGGACCGAAAAAGGCAGGAAGAAGTTTCCATGGGGCCTCTCTAGGAATCTCCTGGGAAACAGGAGATTCCTAGGGGCCTCTCTAGGAATCTCCTGGGAAACAGGGCCGGAAAAGTCAGGGAGAAGCCTCTGTGGAACCTTTCTAGGAATCTCCTGGGAGGAAACATGACTGAGAAAGGCAGGGAGAAGCTTCCATGGGTCCTCTCTAGGAATCTCCTGGGAGGAAACAGGAACTCCACCCTCCATGTGGTTTCCCCAATCGCACACATTATTTGCTTTTACATTGATTCCTGTGGGAAAAATTGCTTCTTCTTACAAACTTTTCTACTTAAGAACCTGGTCACGGAACGAATTGAGTACGTAAGTAGAGGTACCACTGTACTTGTACTTATACTTATTTTTTTATATAGTGGCAAGGGCGGTCAAAGCCAGTTTCTGAAGGCAACAATACAAGAAAAGGTGTGCAACATTTGATGAACTGGCAAGTTTATACAATATGTGAAGGTGTGGTTGTTCAAGTCTGTCAAATGAAAGTCAGCATCTTAATTGACACCTCAGGATAAACTTGGAGCATGTCTATCTAATGCAACAAACAGGTAACATGACCACAAAACCCTCCCTATGACAAAACAAATCAAATAAACAAAACTAGGAGCCATATACACATTTATGTAAATGTACACAATGATGAATTATGTTCCGAGGTTCTACCATCACTGACTGATGTGGATGAGTTATCTGCCTCTGAAAGTGATTCTGGTGATACTCATTTCTATCAAAGTCACTTTAGAAATACAATGGAGTAAATAACTATATGGATTAGACGTGTATTACTAAACCATAGTGTTAAGAAATGTCACACAACTGTATACTGTGTTTTGGTTCTGATCACACAATGAGGTTTTTTTTAGAAATCATGTGCCACAGTAATATATATATATATATATATATATATATATATATATATATATATATATATATATATATATATATATATATATGTCACATGTTTAAGCTGAATTTGAAAATTAAGGGACACTAGGATAGATCTATTTCGGCCTTATTTTGGCCTCATCAGCTAGCCATACCCACTGGGACTTGAACCTGCAACCTTTGCCTTGTAAGGCAGAGAATTATCCTCTAGGCTACAGTATCCAATCCCTTCAGCTCTGTACCAGGGAAGGGTTACATTTTGTGTCGAATCACCCTGGTATATTGAAGGAACATATATATAGTCTAAATTAAATCAGTGCCAATTCTCAGGGTACTTTTTCTAACTTTCCATAATGGAAGGTGGATTAGTCTCCACAACAGGACATACTGTAAATCATTTGGGTCTTCTCCAATCCCTGAAATGAAAAAAACTGAACATGGAGCCAGATTTGAAGAAAAAAAGGCCAAGAGTGCCCTGTCCTTTCAACCATTCTTGGATACATTCCAGGACATTCTTAGGCAAATTTCAAGCAAAACTTTTGTTTGATTTCATGGCTTTATGTGGAAACATTCCAAAAAAACTGATGCTTTTATCTTTTAAAAGTTCAATATTTATTAGTGACAGCTGAGTTTTGGGACCAAACAGGCCTTCAAAACTCCAGGAAGCATCTGATTTAGCTTTTGCAAAATCTTATGCAAATTGTAGCACCTGGAACTTCTGGCAGGCTTCTGGAACTCACAAAGTAGAGCTTGAAAGGCGCTTGGCAAATGAGCTGGTTCAAATGTGCTTTTTATTTACTCAAACAATTCCTCTCATTGAAGATGTCCAATTATAGTACACAATAAAGCTGCACTTAACTTGAAAGAAACAAGTCTTGCTTAGCCAAAATCAAATTCCTTTAGTGCATGAAAAGTTATTTACATCCTTTTAAACTAAGCAAGAAATTATCTTTTATCCTAATTTATTATAATTTATTAGCTGTTCTGATTCATTACCACAATAAAGAACTGAATTGAGAATGTATTCTGATGGACAAAACAACTACCAAGGAAATAGGTGTCTGGTATAAAGCATGATGCCCCCTCCCCCCCCCCCCCAAAAAAAGATGAAATGTGTGTTACAATATCCCAACACACCTGTGCCAGGGGTGAAATGATCCCAGTTTCAGTCATCAGCGAGCTGGTCGCAAACGGAATGCAAGGGTCCGTCCACCTCTTTTACCCTCTATGCATGAGCATTACATACAAGTCATGTGTTTGCATCATGATATCCAAATGCGCATTTCATAACTTGCCTTTACCCCGAAACATGTTGCTGAATCTAAGTCATCTTTTATTAGCAGGGGGGAATTCCAAGCCAATTTACCATTGGAAGCTCACTGTGGTTGGTCACGATTATTATTATTATTATTATTATTATTATTATTATTATTATTATTATTATTATTATTTAGATTTGTATGCCACCCCTGTCTGTAGATTTAGTACTTGGATGAGAGACCACCAGGAGCAAATGCTAGATTGGGAAAGGCCAAACCACACCTATAACTTTGCCAAGATTTCCTGGATATGTCTATATAGAGTCAAGTGTGGCTTGAGAGCATATTTTCTTCTTAATCCTTCTTCCAACTGAATCTCAAACAGAACCCTTAAAGTAATATATACTGCTCAAAAAAAATAAAGGGAACACTCAAATAACACATCCTAGATCTGAATGAATGAAATAGTCTTATTAAATATTTCATTTGCACAACTATTCCATTTTCACAACAGCATGTGAAATTGACCGTCAATCAGTGTTGCTTCCTAAGTGGACGGCTTGATTTCACAGAAGTTTGATTCACTTGAAGTTATATTCTGTTTTTTAAATGTTCCCTCTTTTTTTGAGCAGTTTAGTTAAGAAGCTGTATTAGGCATCTGTTAGGGGCCTAAACTTGACAGCTGTGAGGCCAAATGCCTTCACAAGCAAAGATCCCTTAATCTGTTCATTCCATAGATACAATTATACTGATGAAGCTTTCTCCCATTCATAAATGAAAGGGACATGCAAATACATCTCTTTATATCAACTGAAGCCAGTAAATTACACCTGAGAAATATCAGACACTGGAAGAGATTGATGATAGCAGAAGCAATATTCTATTATCACTGTATTAAATATTTCTCAAAGGGAGTTCATGTTTGAAAATGAATATTTGAAATGTATCTCAATATTAATCTAGTGATTCTGGGTTTTTTCTTTACCTGTTTATTTCCTCTGCCCATGCTTATATTTTAGCATGATTTAATTTATATGTATTCTACCTTGCATTTTAAACTTTAATATCCTCTTTTGGACTCATTGCCAATTGATTCATATAGCTGTGTGTGAAGTGTATTGACTCAAGATTCCTTACTGATCCTTAAAAATATGATTTTTTTTCCTTTACTTTGGTTGCACTTTGAGGAAATTAGCTTTCTTGTCTATGGTAAGTTTAAATGACTCAATTTTGTGAATACTTTTTGGTTAAGTGAGAATAAGCATTGCATATTCTGACTATTTTTTCACACGAAACTATTAGAGTTGTCTCTCGTGAATATGATTAAGAGGACTGGAAAAAGTCTTTTCCATCTTTCTGTCTTGTTTTAAGGGAAGATGCATGACATGATAAATTTCCAGGTTCCATTTTGGTTTTAATTAAAACCCATAGAGATCTGCTGGGTCAGATACACACAGAAGTGGATGGGCAATATTACTTTTAACCTGCATAACGTGATAGAAATGTGCGTGCGTGCTTCTTAAAAAATGCAAAGCACTAATGGTGCAAATAGAATAAAATAATTTAGAAGAAAAAGAATAGTGCTTGAAGAAATGACATTTGAAGAAACTAAAATTATATTCATAAAGTGTAAATATAGAACTTGCTCAACATATTATTTTATCTAGCCTTATAGATATACATAGTAGCTTATTGTTTAATATGTTATTAAATCTTGCCTTAAAGACCATGTATAGATTACAAGAAAGTCTTACATTGTGTTGATTATGAGAATGGAGAGCCCTACAAGACCTGGGGATAGCTGGAAATCTGATCTCTATACAAAAATACAAAAATCAGAGCACCATTGTGTAAAGATCACATGGAGAAAGATTGATTCTGTAGCTGATTAATTTAAGATACAGAAAAGAGTGTGACAAGATTGAATTCCAGACTAGATAGCCACTTATCTGAAATGGTATAGGGCAATGATGGAGAACCTTATTTTTCCCAAAAGGACCCATAACACAATGCCCTCCTACCAACGCATGTGCACACAACACCCCCACGCTGCCCCCTCCGCACATGCGTGCAGGCCTCACTAAAGCCTCCAGACTCTGTGGTTGTCAAAAAACCAGGGCCTAATGGGCCTACTAGAAGTTTGTTTTAGGCCAAGCCTTCCTACTGCTCCTGTTTTGAATGGGAATCTGCTGAAGCCCCCTGGTCTCATCTACAAATGGACCTGGCAGGCCCTTTCCATGACCAAACTTTTCTGGTAGATTCGTGTTCTAAATGTGTGGAGCTGGCCCAAATGCTCTCTGTTAAATATTCATGAAGAAGGTTCCAGAGTTCAGAATCTGCATGGAGCCTCCTAAGCTGTCCTAATTGGTTGCTTCATTTGGTGGGAGACTTGTTACCATGTCAGATAGAGTATGTTACATTGTGAACCCTATAAATACAAAGCCGCGGCACTTTCTTTAGAGCGATTTTAACTGTAACCTGTTTGCGTTAACCCTGTCAGCTCTAGCCGAATAAACAACTGCTAATTCTACCAGTTAACTCTCTGAGTATTTTTCACTCTCTACCACTTCCAAGTCCATTATTCTAATCTGGACTATATCTTTGCCACACATGGCATTCCAGATGTACTAGTAACAGATAGTGGACCACAGTTTACTTCCTCTGATTTTGAGGCTTACCTAGTTTGGATGGGGGTGTGCCACACTAAAACTGCCCCTGCTCACCCTGCCGCTAATGGATTTGTAGAAGGGGCTGTGAGGTCTGCCAAAGAGGCCCTAAGTTGTTTGGGCATTTCCAGTTGGCAGGCTAGCTTAACCACCTACCTATTTGCCCAGCAAACAACTCCGTGCCAGACTACAGGCCTAAGTCCCACTGAACTCCTAATGGGACGACACTTCGATTGTCTCAATCCTGGGTATGTGGACTTACAACAAGCCTGCAGGCAGACCACTTGTTACAACTTGAGGATCCTGCTTTTGCTCTGACTCTAGAGACTGTGCCTAAGTGGATCCCTGGACACATCTCTCAAAGAACAGGACCCTGTTCCTACAAGGTTCTATTAGAGGATGGTGGAACCTGGCGGTGGCACATAAACCAACTTCGCTGCCGCATACCTGATACCACCGAGCCTCCTAGTATGCCTTCACCTACTGTAGTCAGCCTTCCGATCGTGCCCTTGCCTATCGTGTTTCTACCAGCACCCTCACCTGCTAGGATGGTTTCACCAGCGCCGGTCTCACTTCCAAGAATGGTGGCTCTATTCAACCCATAGAAGGGTGGGTGCGGTGCCCCTCAATCTCTTCTTCCATTGATTCTGGAACCAATTCTGAGAAGGTTTGGGCGGAGCCATGGGAACCCCACCTATTTGAAGAACTACGTCTGTGCATTCTGATAGGGGGAAGGGTGTTGAATTTATTTATTTATTTTATTTATTGAATTACACTTGTATGCCGACCACTCCCGAGGGACTCAGGGCAGCTTACAACAAAAATAAAAACAGTATAAAGTGATTAAAATACAACAGCTAATAATAATATAAAACTCTTTTAATATTATCACAAGAGTCACACCATCAAACATCCCAATCAAAAAATGTCTAGGCGGGAATTAAAAATCCTGGCTTACCGCCCTGGCTGCTGCCTGATCGGTTGAACTTAACAGCCAGCATGGGGGAGACTTGGATAGTTTTTATTGGTCCTCCCTGCAGCTTCCCCATAAATAAGGAAGCTTGTCAGTCTTAGTTCCATTGTTAACTGTTTGCACCAAGTCTTTGAATAAACAGCTATTTTTATGCAACGTTGCCTCCTGCCTTATTTCCTTCAAGCAAGCTGATACCCGGCTTTAACATCTATGGTCTATACAAGGTCTTAAGAGAAATTAATTTATGGGGTACTTTCTTGGTTTACCAAGATCTGATATACTGTCAAAGCCAACTTTATTTATCCTAAAACCCCGATAAGACTTTAGCAGAATTTAACCAAAAGGTCTGGGATTTAAATATCCCTTTCAATACATTTTTAAGATCACACACACTCTGCAGAAAAGACTTTTTTTCTCTGGCCCAAGTGCATACATCAGAATGATAATCAGAGGATATCACAGTGTCTTCTATGAAAATCATACCTGGATATGTTTAAGCAATGAATCTGTATCTGATGTCTTATTCAAATGCTCATTATGTACTGTATGAATTGGCAATTTAAATTTATACCCCAATTATTGGGAAATTAAGATAAAAGATAATAGAATGGTTAATATGAAAGGTTAAAAGTTTTGGTTAGAACCCGCATTTTTAAAAAAGCATTTTCTTTTCTTCTGTTCGCGCTTCCCCCAGAAGGTTCATAGCCTTACCTTCCAACCTAGCATTCATTTCTAGAACATTTCTGACATAAAAAAACATCCTTTGCCATTTGTTTTTTTCTTATATTGTAAGGGCCACTTTGATATACATGTGGCCCACTCTGAATTTTCAACTTCTGCCTGCACTGTTGTGTGAAGTTGATAGTTTAAGAGAGATTCATGTTATGAATTTGTAAAGTCTAAATATAAATGCTAAATATGAAGGTACAAAAATCTCAATTAGTAATCTCTTAATGCCAAATAAACAAAAAAGTTAAGCTACATTTGAATTCAATTATTCCTCTATAGAATTGTATGAAAAGTAACCAAGGGAGGAAATGGATGTAGTGTGGGTTATAGGAGCATCCCAATATTCAGCATAAAAAAATCATGACATTCCTTGTGAGGAATTGCAAAAACTCAATTTTTGTGGCTGTTATTGCCTAAATTGAATGCTCAATATTTTGTCTTCTCTACCATCTGAAGGGTGGTGGTTGTTGTTGTTGTTGTTGTTGTTGTTGCTGCTGCTGCTGTTGTTGTTGTTGTTGTTGTTGCTGTTGTTGTTGTTGCTGTTCTTCTTCTTCTTCTTCCACCTCCTCCTCCTCCTCCTTCTCTTCTTCTTCTTCTTCTTCTTCTTCTTCTTCTTCTTCTTCTTCTCCTTCTCTTTCTTCTCCTTCTTCCACCTCCTCCTCCTCCTTCTCTTCTTCTTCTTCTTCTTCTTCTTCTTCTTCTTCTCCTCCTCCTCCTCCTTCTTCTTCTTCTTCCACCTCCTCCTCCCCCTTCTCTTCTTCTTCTTCTTCTTCTTCTTCTTCTTCTTCTTCTTCTTCTTCTTCTTCTCCTTCTTCCACCTCCTCCTCCTTCTCTTCTTCTTCTTCTTCTTCTTCTTCTTCTTCTTCTTCTCCTTCTCCTTCTCCTTCTCCTTCTTTTCCTTCTTCCACCTCCTCCTCCTCCTTCTCTTCTTCTTCTTCTTCTTCTTCTTCTTCTTCTTCTTCTTCTTCTCCTTCTCCTTCTTCTTCTTCTTCTTCTTCTTCTTCTTCCACCTCATCCTCCTCCTTCTCTTCTTCTTCTTCTTCTTCTTCTTCTTCTTCTTCTTCTTCTTCTTCTTCTTCTTCTTCTCCTTCTTCTCCTTCTTCTCCTTCTTCCACCTCCTCCTCCTCCTTCTCTTCTTCTTCTCTTCTTCTTCTTCTTCTTCTTCTTCTTCTTCTCCTCCTCCTCCTCCTCCCCCTCCCCCCTCTTTTCCCTTCCCTTTCCTCTTCCTCTTCCCCTTCCACCTCCTCCTCTTCCTCCTCTGCCTCTTCACAGCAAAATCATTGACAGAATATTACATTATTGTCTCAGAACACGATTGCCCATGGTGAGTGGGCTTCTGCCAGCAACAACAGCATTTTTAGAAGCATCCTTTTAAACAATCTGCTTTGCAACTAATCCAGATGTCTTTTCTATCAGTCCATATATGGAAAGATTTAAAGAACCAATTCTGGGAAAGCTGCTGGTGCTGGCGGGGAAGGCACGTCTCCCTGCCTCTATCTCAAGAATCATTGTGAGTCAAAATTAACTGGCAGGGTGCCTTTTCACTCCCCACACAGGTGTTTTCCCAATAGGAGCCTTTTACAGACCAGTCCCACCGTCTCCTCAGTGTGTTTGCAGCATCATAGTCTGATGCTTGCCCGCTTTGTTAACATGATAAATATTGTGAGTTCAATGCAAGTCTCGGAATATGATGTTATCCATCTAGGTGCTGAGATTCATGGGCACTAGGGACATAAGAAGATGCTCTTTCACCTAGCCACAGTACATAAAATACGTCTACCCATTCATACACACCAGCAACGTTCCCAAGATTTAAAACAGCCTTATCTGGAAATGCCAATGATTAGATCTGAAAACTCCAGGTGCTCTACTACTGAATAGCATCCTTTCTCTTCCTAGATGTTCCAGATAGGCTTCCTGCGTTTCTTTTTTAAAAATTATTATTATTATTATTATTATTATTATTATTATTATTATTATTATTATTATTATTATTATTAAAATTTGTATGCCACCCCTCTCCGCAGACTCGGGGTGGCTCATAGCAATGATAAAAACTGTTTACAGTGTTCCCTCGATTTTTGCAGGGGATGCGTTCTGAGACCGCCCGCGAAAGTTGAATTTCCGCGAAGTTGAGATGCGAAAGTAAATACACTATTTTTGGCTATGAACAGTGTCACAAGCCTTCCTTTAACACTTTAAACCCACAAATTACAATTTCCCATTCCCTTAGCAACCATTTAGATTATTACTCACCATGTTTATTTATTAAAGTTTATTAAAAAAAATATTTATTAAAGGCGGACAAAAGTTTGGCGATGACGTATGACGTCATTGGGCAGGAAAAACCATGGTATAGGGGAAAAAACTGCAAAGTATTTTTTAATTAATATTTTTGAAAAACCATGGTATAGACTTTCCGCAAAGTTCGAACCCGCAAAAATCGAGGGAACACTGTATTATGTCAGAAAATCCAAGGGTCCTTAAAATACAACAATATTGTAAACTATTATTATATTCTAAAGAAATTATCTGAGCCTACTTTTGTTTTTTTGTTTTTTTGTATTTTGTATTTTTACTTTTGTATTTTGAAGAATAATGAAACTCTCTGGTGTTTTTGCAACTAGCAAGAATAGGCTAAACCACTACAATAAAGATGACAGGTCTGCCAGATAGAATACTTCGAAGCTACCATAAATTAATATGAACTGGGGATCTGGTTGCTTTCATTTTTCTGCTCTACCCTTCATCTTACTCTATCTATTTTGTGCGCATATCTATTCTGTGCTGTTTTGCAGCATCAGCATGTTGCTGCTATCTTAAGCATGGATCTTCAGAGATATGCACCATCTCAAATACCTACAGAAGGGATCTCTAGTTACTGCCATAAAGCTGGAATCCAGTTGCAAGAAACATACCCCAGGAGCCCTTCAAACACAGCTTGAGAAACTACAGAATGCCAATGGAATGCTTGTTCCAGCACCTCAGATACCGTGGGTAAAGGCAGCTCAAGCACATGGGATTGAGAAGAGCACCTGGCATGTGTTGCGATAAACAGCCAGTGATTTCTGCACAATATCTTCTTCAACAAGGCAAGGCTTTGACTCACATGCCTCCTTGTCTCTGAACCCACACACAATTCCTGAGAATATGCTTAGAGATAAAGACTGATCTGGTCTTCCTAGCCCGCTGACAATTCTGATTTGCAGAAGGAGAAGGAAATATCTTGCATTACTCTATGCTGGTGTTTGTGGCTGGCTGGAGAATTCTGAGAGTTGAAGTCCACCTCCCTTAAAAGTAGGCTGCATTAACATAGGGATAGATTCAAGATCATTTTCTTCCTTCCTTCCTTCCTTCCTTCCTTCCTTCCTTCCTTCCTTCCTTTCTTCAATTTCTGTGTCGCCCCCTACTCCCTAGGGACACTAGGTGGCTCAGAGCAAAAATAGAAAACATCAATAATAGTACAAAAACTTAAAAACAATTTACAATACAAACAATTAAACCCCTGCATACCATTCATGGCCGGATCTCATTGGTTACCACCATAAGAGCAACGGCCCCAAGCCTGTCAGAAAAGCCAGGTATTTCATTCCTTCCAGAAGGCCAATAGGATGGGGGGAGTCCAAATCTCAGGAGGTAACTGGTTCCAGAGAGTTGGGGCAACCACAGAGAAGGCCCTCCTCTGCAGACCCGTGAGCCAACACTGTTTAGCTGATGGGACCCAGAGAAGACAAACTCTGTGGACCCTTGACAGTCACTGAGAGCTTTGTGGTAGAAGGCAGTCTCGAAAATAGTCTGGCCCTAAGCCATGTAGGGCTTTAAAAATAATGACCAACACCTTGAATTGTGTCCATAAATCAACCAGGAACCAGTGCACCCACAATACCTTGCGCAGGTGCATTCTGGACCAACTCTAGTCTCCGAACACTCTTCAGGGGTAATCCCATGTAAAGTGTATTGCAATAATCTAATCATGAGGTGACAAGGGCATGAGAAGAGCCTCCTGATCCAAGTAGAGTCACAATGGTTACATTAGGCAAACCTGTGCAAAGTCCCCCCTGCCTACAGCTGTCAAATTTATTTATTTTATTTATTCGATTTGTATGCCGCCCCTCTCCGTAGATTCGGGGTGGCTCACAACAACAATAGAAAACAGTTCATAACAAATCTAATAATTTTAACGATTAAAAAAAAAGAAAACATTAAAATCCCCGTTATTAAAACATACATACACACAGACATACCATACTTAAATTGTATAGGCCCGGGGGAGATGATTCACTTCCCCCATGCCTGATGGCAAAGGTGGGTTTTAAGGAGTTTACAAAAGGCAGGGAGGGTGGGGGCAGTTCTGATCTCCGGGGGGAGCTGGTTCCAGAGGATCAGGGCCGCTACAGAGAAGGCTCTTCCCCTGGGGCCCGCCAAACAACATTGTTTAGTCGACGGGACCCGGAGAAGGCCAACTCTGTGGGACCTAATCAGTCACTGGGATTCGTGCAGGCAGAAGGTGGTCCCGGAGATATTCTGGTCCAATACTATGAAGGGCTTTATAGGTCATAACCAACACTTTGAATTGTGACCGGAAATTAATCAGCAACCAATGCAGACTGCGGAGTGCTGGTGTAACATGAGCATACCTGGGATCTAACCTTAGCTGTGAGCCTAGGAAGACACCCAAATTGCGAACCTCTTTTGAGGGAGTCAATTTCTCCCTGCCCAGAACCAAGGATAGACAGTCAATATAATCTTTTGGAGGCAATACCCACAGCCACTAGGTCTTGTCAGGGTTAAGTCTGAGCCTGTTAACTCACATCCAGACCCTCACAACCTCAAGGCACCAGCACATCATATCCATTGCTTCACTGAATTGATGCCGGTAAAGTGATGTTACAAATCACCAATTTATAATGCCTTCTTAAGGCCACATTTCAAATATTGCACTGAGGTTTAGTTGCCATGATATAAAATAAATGTTGAGACTCTAGAAAGAGTGCAGAGAAGAGCAATAAAAATGATTAGGGGACAAGAGCCTAAAACATATAAAAAATGATTTCAGCAATTGGGCATGGGGAGTTTAATGAAAAGAAGATAGCAGTGGTCCAAGATTTGAGGGACTGCCACAAAGAAGAGGGGTCAATCTATTCTCCAAAGAACCTGAAAGCAGGACGAGAAAGAATGGATGGAAAGGAGAGAACCAACCTAGAAAAAAGAATTTTCTTGACAGTTAGAATCAGTGGAATGGGTTGCCTCTAGATATTGTGGAGGAAGCCCGCTGGAGATTATTAAGAAGAGATTGAACATTAAATGGTTCTTTCATCCTTCTGTTGCACTTCCCTGTCACTCAAAATATGCATCACAACTGCCAATCTGCAACACCAGCCGGCACACAATTTATTGAGTTTTTCAACCCCTGGTAGGCCAGCCATCATCTCACAGACAACAGCTTACAATCCTGTCTGAAGATGAAGGTGACGTCTTACAGTCCTGGTGTGAAAACGCTGATGTGTGCATTGAGGTTTAGGAACAAAATCACATTAACCCTCCAGTATGTTTGATAAAAGGATGACGCACACAGAAGCAGATGGCACTTTTTGTTTGCTGCAGGTGGATAATTTAAGTTGGGCTTTTTATTTCATAAACACGAGGACGACTCAAAAAATATTGAGTTTTTTATTTGAAAATGACCTTCAACCCAGCGTCTTTTTTTTCAGAGTTCAAAATGTTTTTGTTGCATGGAGAAATTTTTAAAAAAGTTTTCTCTGTAGCAGTTCATTGATTTTATACATACAATATACTATAGTTTTTTTATACATAGCATAAAGGTAAAAAAAATGATATATGCATTGTTATTTTCATTTTATATGTTAAAAGGGTTTTGTGGCTCCTGATGTTTTCGCTTCTGTAGGAAACGGGTCCAAATGGATCTTTGAGTGTTTAAAGTTGCCAACCCCTGCTATAGGGTTTTCTGCTTGAGTAGGGCATTGGACTAGAAGACCTTCAATATCCCTTCCAACTCTGTTGTTCTATTAGTCTCTTAAAGTTACCAAGGTTGAGAAATTTTCTGCCACCATCCATTTTCAATATCTGTATAAAGGGAAGGGGAAATTGATGTCCAATCTAATTTTTAAGAGTTTGGCTTCGCAAGCAATATCCAGGGCAGTGAAGGGCTCCTATGGGTACGGTCATGTATGGAGAACCGGTAGAAAACATTTGGTCAGGTATGTAGAACTGGTAGGAAAAAAATTGATTTTTTTTCTTTTTTCCCCTTCTGGGCTCTGGTTATGTTTTTCCAGTAAATGAGGTTGAATGTGTATAATTTTAGAAGAGTTGTGCATGCATGGGTGTACATACATTTTATATAGTAGATAATGTATATTTTTATGTGCCTGTGTGTAATATGTATGTACACATATGGCATATATACATAGAATTAAATAGTATATTTTGGATGTTCAGTAATAGTAAAGGAAATTGTATCTTTTTTAGGCAAGGAGAGACCAGGCACCCTAACTCTAACCCAAACCCTTGACGTGAGTGATGTCAAGTTGGCCACCTTTAAGCCAGTCACATGACCTTTAAGCCACCCCCGGTCGCATGATCATTCAGTCACTCCCACCTGGTCACATGGCCAACAAGCCACACCCACAAAGTAAACCACGCCCACAGCGTGATAGGAAAATTTTTTGCAGCCCTTCACTGATCCAGAGCATCCACTCTGGGATAAGTGACACTAGGTTTGAGTCTGTCTATCTATCTATCTATCTATCTATCTATCTATCTATCTATCTATCTACCTACCTACCTACCTACCTACCTACCTACTTATTTAGTCCGATACACAATAATACACAATGAAGGTTATAGAGGATATAGTAGAGAAGAAATACGAGATATAGGAGAGACTTTAGGACAGGGGACGGAAGACACTCTAGTGTGCTTATATACGCCCCTTACTGACCTCTTAGGAATCTGGAGAGGTCAACCATGGATAGTCTAAGGGTAAAATGTTGGGGGTTAGGGGATGATACTATAGAGTCCAGTAAGGAGTTCCACGCTTCGACATCCTGATTACTAAAGTCATATTTTTTATTGGTTGAGATTCCTGCTTATTCTTAGTCAGTAATATAAAATAAAATAGAGGCACGTAGAATCAATGGCAGCCTAGCTATAGAATCTGAACTATGGTGTATACTCAACATTTTAAAGAGTTTTAAAAAACATGAACCCATTTCTCAGTGTTTATTTTTTCCTCTTTTGTCTTCTTTGCCACAAACACCTTCACAAATAATTTTGAGCACGCTAGCCAGCTGATGCAAAGAATAAGTCCTATTTATAGAATAATTTTAGCTCATGGTAGAAATCAGCCAAGTTCGTTTTCATTAAGCCTGCTTGTTTCCATGGCAAAGCAAGGGTAATCTCTCTGTGCAAACCAAAAGCTTTTACTTGCTGCTTCAAAATGCTGCTCGTCTTACGTGTGCAGATCAATGCCAGCAGAGAGATGGCAGGCCAGAAGCCTTTTGTTCATAGCTTTCATTATGCAGATCTACTTACTAGGTTTCCCTGCTTTGCCACCATTCTCCACTTTGTATTTCATTATTGTAAATGACTCAAAGCAAAAATGCCTGTTGTGGAGGGGGGGGGTCACAAAAGTCAAGAGGGGAGCCACAATTGTGCACTTGTGATGCACACAAAAAAACCTGGAAGGAGTTAGTGGCTTTGTGGTCCTCATCTTGACTTTTTTACTCTCTCCTTATGGAAGTTGGCTTAAGAGTCTCTAGATTGAAGTGGTATATACGATAAGCAGCAATAATTAAATTAGGGTAAAGGTAGTGAAGATGACAGTGCAGAACAATTTTCACTCATTTGGAAGGGTATTTATCTATATCTCTATCTTTCTATCTCTCTATCTCTCTATCGCTCTCTCTATCTCTCTATCTCTCTATCTCTCTATCTCTCTATCTCTCTATCTCTCTATCTCTCTATCTCTCTATCTCTCTATCTCTCTATCTCTCTATCTCTCTATCTCTCTATCTCTCTATCTCTCTATCTCTCTATCTCTCTATCTCTCTATCTCTCTATCTCTCTATCTCTCTATCTCTCTATCTCTCTATCTCTCTATCTCTCTATCTCTCTATCTCTCTATCTCTCTATCTCTCTATCTCTCTCTATCTATCTCTCTCTCTCTCTCTCTCTCTCTCTCTCTCTCTCTCTCTCTATATATATATATATATATATATATATATATATATATATATATATATATATATATATATATACCTACCTACCTACCTACCTATCTACCTATCTGTCTGTCTGTCTATCTATCTACCTACCTACCTACCTATTTATCTATTTATTAGACTTCTAAGTAATGTTGGGCGAACCGAACTCGCACAATTTGGGTCCGTGCAGACTTTGCAGTGTTCGGCATACCGAACACGAACACGAATTTTTTGAAAACTTCGGACAAAGTTCGGGGTCGCGTTCGGTGTTCGGTCGCCTCGGCTGGCCAGGAAGTGACGTCTCCATGACGTCAAAGCCCAGCCCCCAGAATTCCATCTTGGGGAGGCTGGGGGAGTGGGGGCGGGGGATTCCCCTCTGCCTGTGACTGCCCCCCTCCCCTTTGACATTGGAAGGAGGATGGGCACGCAGGGTGTGTGTGGGGAGTGTTTTTCCATTGGGAAAGTAAGACGGTGGCAAGTTTCTCGGTGTGTTAAAGCTGCCACTGATTTGGTCCCCGCCGAGAAACTTGCCACCATCTTACTATTATTATTATTTTTTCCTTTACCTGCAGGAGACCATGATTTGAAGAGTGGTGGGGGAGGGAAGTGGGTGTGGAAGACCCGCTCGCTCACTTGCTCTCCTGCCAGCTGTAAAGACAGGCGGCCGCAGGCTGCTTTGGCAGAAGATGGGAGGGCGGGCCCAAAAGGGTTCGGCGGGTTTGGGTTCCACGAACTTGCCCGAACCAGCCACCAAGTTCGCACGAACCCACCAAACCCGAATTTCATTGGGTTCGCCCAACACTACTTCTAAGCTGTCCTTCTCGAAGAGACTCAGAGCAGCATACAACATAATGAGAACAATATGTATGAAGAAATCTAATTATTGTTTAAAAAATAATTAATAATAAAATCATTAAAAAAACCTACATGCAGTCATTCCCATTCATTCAATATAATCATTCACAACATCGGTCTGAGACAATCTCGTCTCTCATGGCCCCCATGTCCGCTGGCAGAAGTAGGTCTTCAGAGCTTTACAAAAGACCAGGAGGGAGGGGGCGGTACGTATCTCCAGAGGGAATCCATTCCAGAGGGCCGGGGCCACCACAGAGAAGGTTCTTTCCCTAGACCCCACCAGATGACATTGTCTGGCTGACGGGACCTGGAGAAGGCCAACTCTGTGGGACCTAACTGGTCATTGGGGTGCATGAGGCAGAAGACGGTCCTGCAGGTATGCCATTTTCTCTAACCTTGCTCTTTCTATTTCCCAACAATGACAAAACCATTAGCTTAGTGAAATGGATTGGCTCAAAGTCACCCAACTAGCTTTCATGCCTGAAATGGAACTAGAACTCACAGTCTCCCAATTTCTAGCATAGTGTCTTAACCACTAAATCAAAGTTTATTGAATACAGGTAGTTATCAGCTTACAACCTTTCATTTAGTGGCTGTTTGAAATTACAATTTTAAAAGTGACATGAGGATTTTTCACATGACCGTTGCAGCTTTGTCATGTGATCAAAATTTGGACACTTGGCAACTGGCTCGTCTTTATGACAGTTGCAATCTTCCGGGGTCATGTGATTGCCTTTTGCAACCTTTTGACAAGCAAAGCCAATGGGAAATCCAGATTCACTTAACAACTGCACAACTGCAATAGTTCCCTTAGGAACAGTGATAAGAAAGATCCTAAACAGAGGAAAATTTACTTAACAGAATTTTGGGGCTCAATTGTGGTCATAATTCAAGGACTCTCTGTATGCATCTTTGTATATAGAACTTTCCTAGATGGCAGTATCTATTGAGGATGCATTTGTTGCCCGTGAGATTTCCAAAAGTGCACATCTTTTCAAGAAAGTTTTGATCTGAAATACATTTTGAAATACATGGGAGTGAACTTCTGAATTACCTGCCTGCTTATTCCTTGACAGGTGTCCTTTAAACAAGTAGCATTATTTTCCTTAAAAATGTGTCTGTGACAGGCTTCTTTATAGATTTCTACCTTGAAATAAGAGAATCAGAACAGACTTTCAAGAAGACAAGCATAGGATTATATTTAAATATTGATTGTGTTTAGAATAGAATAGGGTAGGGTAGGACAGGACAGGACAGAATTCTTTATTGGCCAAGTGTGATTGGACACACAAGGAATTTGTCTTTGGTGCATATAATAATAAATAATAATAATAATAATAATTTATTAGATTTGTATGCCGCCCCTCTCCGAAGACTCGGAGCGGCTCACAACAAGCGATAAAACAATATTGTACAGGCACATTGTACAGGCACAAATCTAATATTAAGAAAAAACTAAAAACCCTATCAATTTAAAAAACCAAACAACACATACATACCAAACATAAATTATAATAAGCCTGGGGGAAAGGTGTCTCAAATCCCCCATGCCTGGCGGTATAGATGGGTCTTAAGTAGTTTACGGAAGACAAGGAGGGTGGGAGCATATGCTCTCAGTGTACATAAAAGAAAAGATACATTTGTCAAGAATCATGAGGCACAACACTTAATGGTTGTCATGGGGTCAAATAAGCAATGAGAAAACAATCAAGAATACAAGCAACAAGTTACAGTCATACAGTAATAAGTGGGAGGAAATGGGTGATAGGAATGATGAGGAAAAAAACTAGTAGTAATAGTAGTGCAGACTAAATAAATAGTTTGATAGTGTTGAGGGAATTATTTGTTTAGCGGAGTGATGGCGTTCCAGAAAAAACTGTTCTTGTGACTAGTTGTCTTGGTGTGCAATGCTCTGTAACAACATTTTCAGGGTAGGAGTGGAAACAGTTTATGTCCAGGATGTGAGGGGTCAGTAAATATTTTCACAGCCCCCTTTTTGACTTATGCAGTATAGAGATCCTCAATAAATACTGATCAGTTAAAAAATATACAAAGATATTCACCTAAACTCTTTGATTAGATATTTAGCACCAGGTTCTGATGTAAACAAATGAAAATAATGTAGCGGTCATCAGGTTTATGGCATGTGGCACTTGTAGAGCACAAAATCCATTGAGGACAGAGAACTGAAATGTAAGGGAAACTTAGAAACATAGAAACATAGAAGACTGACGGCAGAAAAAGACCTCATGGTCCATCTAGTCTGCCCTTATACTATTTCCTGTATTTTATCTTACAATGGATATATGTTTATCCCAGGCATGTTTAAATTCAGTTACTGTGGATTTACCAACCACGTCTGCTGGAAGTTTGTTCCAAGGATCTACTACTCTTTCAGTAAAATAATATTTTCTCATGTTGCCTTTGATCTTTCCCCCAACTAACTTCAGATTGTATCCCCTTGTTCTTGTGTTCACTTTCCTATTAAAAACACTTCCCTCTTGAACCTTATTTAACCCTTTGACATATTTAAATGTTTCGATCATGTTCCCCCTTTTCCTTCTGTCCTCCAGACTATACAGATTGAGTTCATTAAGTCTTTCCTGATACGTTTTATGCTTAAGACCTTCCACCATTCTTGTAGCCCATCTTTGGACCCGT
The DNA here is from genome assembly GCF_031021105.1 of Erythrolamprus reginae. Taxonomy (NCBI): domain Eukaryota; kingdom Metazoa; phylum Chordata; class Lepidosauria; order Squamata; family Dipsadidae; genus Erythrolamprus; species Erythrolamprus reginae. The sequence continues at coordinate 108,634,882 of NC_091953.1, read as the reverse complement.
TCAATTTTGTCAATATCTTTTTGTAGGTGAGGTCTCCAGAACTGAACACAGTATTCCAAATGTGGTCTCACCAGCGCTCTATATAGTGGGATCATAATCTCCCTCTTCCTGCTTGTTATACCTCTAGCTATGCAGCCAAGCATCCTACTTGCTTTTCCTACCGCCCGACCACACTTCTCTCATTGATTAGAATTTCCTTGCTTAGGAAGGATCAAGAGTGCTTCCCTGTAGTCACACAGTCATCTATATAGCTTAGGATAACACAGCTTTATTCATTCTTTCCATCCTGATTTTGATTATCTGCCTACAGCCTTTCTCCACACTTCTGCACTGCTTCCAAGCTGCATCCTTTCACCCATCTCTCTCCCTCTCTCTGATGGATTCCCTGGCTTTGAACTCTGCATTTAACATCAGCTGCTCCTTCGTTTGCTGCTTAATGACCATGCACAATTCTTGCTTGCAATGAACAAGGTGAGATCTCAAGATAATGGAAATGCAAAAAGCACACCATAATTACTAGACTAATAAACATGAATAGAATACATGATCCAAATATATATGCATGCTCTTTCTATATCTCAAGCACCAGAAGATCCTTGGAGAATTAACTCAAACCATACATCTCCCTCCCTCCCTCCCACCCTCCCACCCCCTCTCTCTCTCTTTCTGCCTCTCTCTCCTCTCTATATTCTCCCCATCTCACTGAACCTATGGATATGCAATGTGATATATAGACAACGCATATCCTTTGAGTATCAAACTATGGAGATCCATCCAGAATATCTCTCTCTCTATCTCTCTCTCTCTTTCTCTCTCTCTCTCTCTCCCCCTCTCTCTCCTGTCTATCATCTTATCTATCTATCTATCTATCTATCTATCTATCTATCTATCTATCTATCTATCTATCTATCTATCTATCCATACACACATATACCGTATATAGACACAGTATGTGTGTGTTGCGTATATTGCTAGAAATTTTTAAATTGTCAACAGAAATGCATAGAATATGTTCTAACATATGTTGAAAGTGGTTTTTTTTTAAGTCTGAATGACATGGTTTGCTCAGTTGAGCAGATGGGTTTCCACAGGCCTACAGAAACACTAGAGATTTTCCTCCTGAAAAATGGTTTTTTTATAATACTATCTTTCAATCAATTTGCATATGAACTAAATAGAGATTGCTGTGGATTTGCTATTGCACACCATTTTCCAATGGTTTTAATCCCCGCATTGGGTAAACTAAAAAAACAAAACATATGATGACCCAGAAGTCTTCTCTTGGTATCAGAAAGATCATATGATCTTTCAGCTCTCTGTAGAAAATGGCATTTCTCTTACAATCTTATTGTTTGATGAAGAACCAACATACAGCCCAGGGGTTAAATTTAAATTTTTCCCTACCAGTTCTGTGGGCGTAGCTTGGTGGACGTGGCAGGGAAGGATATTGCAAAATCTCCATTCTCATCCCGCTCTGGGGCCAGCCAGATGTGGTATTTGCTGCTTCTCTGAATTATTATTATTATTATTATTATTATTATTATTATTATTATTATTATTATTTATTTATTGGATTTGTATGCCGCCCCCTCTCCGCAGACTCAGGGCGGCTAACAACAATAACAAAACAGTATAATCCAATACTAAAAACAGTTAAAACCCATTATATAAAAAACAATCATACATACAGACATACCATGCATAAAATGTTAAAGGCCTAGGGGGAAAGTGTATCTCAGTTCCCCCATGCCTTGCGGCAGAGGTGGGTTTTAAGTAGCTTACGAAAGGCAAGGAGGGTGGGGGCAATTCTAATATCTGGGGGGAGTTGGTTCCAGAGGGTCGGGGCTGCCACAGAGAAGGCTCTTCCCCTGGGTCTCGCCAAGCGACATTGTTTGGTTGACGGGACCTGGAGAAGACCCACTCTGTGGGACCTAACTGGTCGCTGGGATTCGTGCAGCAAAAGGCGGTCCCTGAGGTAATCTGGTCCGGTGCCATGAAGGGCTTTATAGGTCATAACCAACACTTTGAATTGTGACCGGAAACTGATCGGCAACCAATGCAGACTGCGGAGTGTTGGTGTAACATGGGCATATTTGGGAAAGCCCATGATTGCTCTTGCAGCTGCATTCTGCACGATCTGAAGTTTCCAAACACTTTTCAAAGGTAGCCCCATGTAGAGAGCATTACAGTAGTCGAGCCTCGAGGTGATGAGGGCATGAGTGACTGTGAGCACTACTCGAAATGTCTGCTACCAGTTCTCCAGAACCTGGTAGAACCTGCTGAATTTCACCCTTGATATAAGCAGAGATAGGTTCCTCCTGGTTCACACCAGTTCTATAGAACTGGTAGCAAACTGTTGGCGACATCACAGTGACATCATGGAACTGGTTCTGCTGATGCCAGTTCGTGGACACCACAAACTTTTTTTTTTTAATTTTGGGGGATTTCCTTTTTTGGGTGTATGTGATGTTTAATTTTTCTTCTTTTTTTTTCTTCTTCTGTGCATGCACAGATGTTGAGTTTTTGGCACCGTGAATGCATTATCATCTTGCTTTTGGCCCTTTGGGTGGGGAATTTTTCTGGATTTTGTGGCATTCTGCATGTGCCCATGGGTTGTAACCACAAGGCACAGGAAAAAAGCGAACCAGTAGCATGGTAAGTTAGAACCCACCACTGGATATATAGGATCAGTTAAGTAAATGTGAAAAGGATGAGCTTTGCTTCATCACATAGGTTTTCAGGATTTAAATTGGGCCATTTGAGATTTCTAATCATTTTCTAATACAGTCTACATACAATACATTACTACAATATGAATTCTGTACTTTGATTTTTCAAATTAGTGAATTTCTCTTGCAATGGTGTGACTACTATAGTTAAACATAACATCCACAACCAGAATCTCTGTTTGCCCTGGAATTGAGTCCAGATTTAATATAAAATATTGTCCAACTGATTAAAAATATCAGTTGCCCAATTTATATTACATGATATGGAAAAAAATAGATTTGTTTTTTACATATTGATAATATTCTTTGCCCCCACCCCCAAATGCCCTTAAATATCATCAAATCTACATGATAAAATAAGCTCCTTATTAAGACTTGTATAGCACAGCTTCCATGGACTATCAGAAATTCCCCTATATTTTGTTCTGAAATTGACCACTGATCTAGGAAAGAACTCTGTATTATAATACTCTGGGATTCCAAATTCCAGCCAAGGTCTGAGCTATTTGTAAGAAAATTCCCATCATCCAAAAATGGTTTTGTAAGACAACACAATGAAGATCCAGGAGATATGGAATATGAATGCTTTTTGGGCACCTTCATCATGGAATACATCCATTAGACCAAACGCTAAAGTTTGTTCATGAGAAGTTTTGCTCAAGAAGAAACGCTAAGACTGGTCTGGGGGAAACTAGAGAAGAGTTACTATACTTATCCCAAATCAGGCAAACATAAGCTGAGTATAGCTTTGGATATTTTGGCAGCATTCTGGCCTCTATATGCTGGCTGGCTAGGCTTTCTTTCTTTCTTTCTTTCTTTCTTTCTTTCTTTCTTTCTTTCTTTCTTTCTTTCTTTACTTCTTTCTTTCTTTACTTCTTTCTTTCTTTCTTTCTTTCTTTACTTCTTTCTTTCTTTCTTTCTTTCTTTCTTTCTTTCTTTCTTTGTCTGTCCGTCCATCCATCCATCCATCCATCCATCCATTTATCTATCTATTTATTCATTTGTTTATTTGTTTATTTGTTTATTTGTTTATTTGTTTATTTGTTTATTTGTTTATTTGTTTATTTGTTTATTTGTTTATTTGTTTATTTGTTTATTTGTTTATTTGTTTATTTGTTTATTTGTTTATTTGTTTATTTGTTTATTTGTTTATTTGTTTATTTGTTTATTTGTTTATTTGTTTATTTGTTTATTTGTTTATTTGTTTATTTGTTTATTTGTTTATTTGTTTATTTGTTTATTTGTTTATTTGTTTATTTGTTTATTGTTTGTTTGTTTTTGTTTGTTTTGTTTTTTTGTTTTTTGTTCATTCGTTCATTCGTTCATTCGTTCATTCGTTCATTCGTTCATTCGTTCATTCGTTCATTCGTTCATTCGTTCATTCGTTCATTCGTTCATTCGTTCATTCGTTCATTCGTTCATTCGTTCATTTGTTCATTCGTTCATTCGTTCATTCGTTCATTCGTTCATTCGTTCATTCGTTCATTCGTTCATTTGTTCATTCGTTCATTCGTTCATTCGTTCATTCGTTCATTCGTTCATTCGTTCATTCGTTTATTTATTTATTTATTTATTTATTAGACTTGTATGCCGCCCCTCTCTGTAGACTCGGGGCGGCTCACAACATACAATAGAACAATTCGCAACAAATCTAATAATTTTTTTAAAAAATTTAAAAAACCCATTATTAAATGAGACATTCACACAGACATACCATACATAAATTGTATAGGCCCAGGGGAGGGGGGAATACCTCAATTCCCCCATGCCTGATGGCAGAGATGAGTTTTAAGGAGTTTATGGAAAGCAAGGAGGGTGAGGGCAGTTCTAATCTCAGGGGGGGAGCTGGTTCCAGAGAGTTGGGGCCGCCACAGAGAAGGCTCTTCCCCTGGGACCCGCCAGATGACATTGTTTAGTCGACAGGACCCGGAGAAGGCCAACTCTGTGGGACCTAATTCGTGGGATTCGCTGGGATTCGTGCGGCCATCAGGCACAGAATCTGACTTGTTCAGGATCTTTTCAACCCTAATCCCAGCCCTAGCTCTATCAAGCAGTTAGTTACTATTGGTCAGGATTCATTTATTTCTTGTATTTGTTACACTTTCAAACAATTCAAGTAAAACTTATCATCCCTTTGTTCAGAAAAGAAACAAAATCTGAAAGATCAGGTAGAATGTATGAGATAATAAGGAAGAAATCCATAAATATTTTGCATGCCTCAATCAAAGTGGTTATGGACATCTCTGCTGATTTGCCTACAAGCATTGCAGTTTCATTGCAATGAACAGGAGAACCGAAGAATTTCAATCCAAGCATAATGTAACTGAGATGGCCCTCCTCTTGTCCTTTTAAGTCTTGATTTCTATTTCAAAACACCTGCTCAAAGCAGATAACTTCTAACAACCATTGTTTTCAGTGCATGAATACCTCTCCATAGGTATGAATAAGTTGTGGACATCCAGATAATGTTCAACTTATAGGAATTCCTAACTCCTATCAGTTCAAGTCTACAGAGTCAATAGCCAGAGTTGTCCAGTCTCAAGATCAGTGACATTAAGGAGGCCATAGGACAAAATGAACAGGACTTTAAAGTATCTAATGTTGGCTGGAATGTGGCTGATAAAATATCAACCAGTTTCTCTAAATCTCTGAACACATTGCAATGGCTTTTTGTTGCAGTGTCAATAAACACATTTTACTGACATTATCTGCCAAATTGTGCAGCGAGATCTTGAAAGGGTGGTAAGAAAAACGGAGCTGGTTGAGCGGAAAAGAATGATACCTCATTTGCTTTTTAGGTGCATCATTTTTCACATTCAGTCACACTGGTTAGCAGTATTTATTAATTTTAAAAGCCCCGTTATTATAACCAATTTTCATAAAATAAACGTTTCGGGAATAGCTAATTGGGAACATAAGAAGTTGTATAAAGGTTTTTTTTTCTCTTAGTAATACTTGATGCAAGATAGAGCCAAGGAATAATAGATAAACAATTAAATTTTATTTGAATCCTCTTGTATGGGTGGTGGGGGTGATGGGGGGGTGTTGTTGTTAGGTGATGGGCACATGCACTGTGCACTGTTATATGTTTGTTTTATGTTAACTTTTAAAAATCAATAAAAACTTTATTTTTTAAAAAAAAACGTTTTTTTTTTCTCTTCACACTGTAAATGGAAAGGAGGCAGCAAAGGGGGAGAAAACTCTCTTAATTGAAGGTAATTTTGTCTCTTATCAGCCCAAACAGTCTTACTTCAAGTTTCCGCTTCCCAGTTTTTCTAGCAATAGGAGGGAATTTCCTCCACGTTCTTATCAGCATGAACCACAACCCCTGTACTGATTTCTGCTTCACTGACAAATTGCCCTCCCTTAATCCCCATCCTGGTAAGTTAACATTTTGTGTCTGTTCAGGATTTTTAAAATGAGGTAACAAACGACAACTTTTAACGTTTGCCCAAAATGTGAAGCAAAACTTTTCACAACATGTAGTAAATGTCTCCTCTCAAGTAATATTGGTAGTTACTGTCTGAAGTTATTAAAGAGCTTTTCGTTATTTTACTCCAGACTAAGTAGCAATGGTTTTTCTTCCTTCCCTGTGTGAGTGCTGTGCCTCTCCATCAGAATGAATTATTTGCCAATTCTCAGAGCCTTTCAAGTGATTTCAGAACTGGGAAAGAAAAACCTTTAGAATCAGAAAATTATAATATCCTGGAATTAAATAGACCATTCATAGCCTCACAATATTGATCTGCTTCCCCAACTCTACCACTCTCCGCACAGCTTTGAAATTGTTTGTTCGAAAAAAAAGTGGGATGCTACATATTTGCCACTAAAAATAAATTCAGTTTTCTCACGGGGCTTTTGACTATTAAAATAACTGTGAAGTCTTTCCTACATGGTATATATCCACTTCTACATTTATTCCCAACTCACAAATTCTATGTGTAAATTTGGACATGTGTATGTGCCAAAGTGATCCAATAAATGCACACTGAATTTTATTTTGCCAATTAAATTTTCATACGCTTTCTGCAAAATAAATGAGCACAGTCCACTTTGTTAGCAGAAGCTGTTATGAAGTAATGAGAACAAATGACAAGAAAGTAATGTAGGCATGAGAAAAGAAATGCCATTTGCTGGAGAGACGGAGTAACGACACGGACACAAGAGCTGGATTTAAAATGGGTCATTTTATTAACATAAATTTGCATAATTTATTCATTAAATTTGCATATATTAGCATAATCAACTATGACCCGGAACTGGACCTGCAGGGTCAAACAAATACTTCCGGGGCGGAAATGACATTAGGGCAAAAAACTTCCTGGGCAACTCATGGGCGTATCTCGATGCAAGTCCAGGTGAGGGGCCACTCCATCACCTGCGACCCTGCCATGCTTTGCATGAGGGGGGTCCCACCGGCTAACCCGAATCCGGGAATTTAAAGGTGCAGGACCCAAAGACAGGTTCCCCCCAGCTGCTCAGGCAGTCGCTCCCTCCATGAGCTTGCAGAGAACCTGTCAATCATCCCCAAAGATGCCCAAGGGAGAACGCGCGGTTGCTAAACCACCCCCCAGTTTTCCGCCCCTAACCTGCCTACCCAAATGACCAAAGGTAAGCCAATTAACCTAATAAAATGCAAGCACCCCCTAACCGCACATCCATCTCCCCAGTGTGGAATGGGCGAAAAAACAGCCCGGCTAAGAGGCAGAACTGCAAAAAATTCCCATTCGGCCCCCTAAGGGCGACCCCTAAGCACACTGCAAAATAGGGAGGGCGGGCGGGTGTCTGCTCGTGCTGCTGTCCGGGCGAGAAGGCTGAGCCTCGGGCCTGCTTGCCCTTATATAGGGCAAGCAGGCCCGCCCGGACCAATCAGCAGCCGGGCCATTCAGGCCCGAAAAATCCCGAGCGAAGTCTCATCACGCGAGACTTCGCTCGGGATCCAAGATGGCGGCCACCATGAGGGTCCGGTGTCTCCCGGTCCCTCCAGCAAAGCCTGCTGCCGGGTAAGTCCGGCGCCGTCATTCCCAAAAAAGCAAAGCAACTCGGCCACCAGGCACAGAATCTGACTTGTTCTGGAGCTTTTCAACCCTAGCTCTATCAAGCTGTTAGTTACTATTGGTCAGGATTCAGACGTCCTTGGTTGACACTGATATTTGGAGGGGCATGCTATTGGAACCAATAACATCTGAGAAGTTATTAAAATACAGTTCTCCAAATCCATAGCTAGCATGGCCAGTGATGGGTGATGTTGGGAAATTTCTGACAATATTTGGAAGATTCTGACCGAGGTAATCCTGTATTATTTATTTAGTCATAAAAATTTTAACCATCCTTTTCCTGACAATAAACACAATTAACCTCTGTTGTGGTTAGCTCTGGCTCAGCTCCTGCCCCAAGGACTGTGGATGTGGGGGAGACATCCACATGCTGCAGGCCTGTTTTGCCCCCGGTGGAATCTGATGATGAAGGCTCCTCTGACCAAGAAGACATGAGTGACAGGGAGGAGGAGAGTGGGGCAGACAGCTCAGAAGGAGATCAATTATCTAGCTCCTCCTTGGATTCAGAACAAGAGTTAATGATACAGCCACGCATGAGGAGAGCGATACATAGGCAACAACAACTGAGAGATTATTATCAAAGAAAATGAGGCCACCTGTGGTTGGGTGGGGCTGTGGTAATTAGTGACGCTGCTATAAATAGCAGCCTGTGGGTTTGACCATTGTGGAGGATTATCTGATCGTTGTGTTTCATGACTGCTTTACTGACTGACTTTTTGTGTGCTGATTTTTTCCCTGCTTTGAAACTAAACCAGAGCAAAGTGTGTTTCACTTTGTGAAAGAAGAAGGACTGTGAATTGCCTCACAGTTGCAAGCTAAGTATCACAGGACTGATAAGGGACTTGTATAAAATACCAGTTTGTTTGGAGATGAGTGTTCTTTGCTATACCAAAAGAGGGCTTAGTTTAAGTCTGAAATTTGTACCTGTGAATTTTTGGGAGGATTCTACCAGAGAGCCCGAAAGAACACATTGGTGGTGATTTCTGCGGGTGGTGATTGCTGGCTAATGGCAATCATGCTTCAATTTAATTTCACAATGATATTAATGGAATTTTGTGTACAATCCTGTCCCCAAAATTTGTATCTTGAAAAAAAATACACAAAAGCCAGTACGATTCTGGTTAAGGTAATAGACTAAAAACAAGGAGTTATTTTTTAAAAAAAATCTGCCATAGCCAAGAACCACAGTAAGCAAGTGTATAATGACATTATCTGGTTATGAATTGATTTCCTTATCAAGTGTGTAACAACTAAATGATATCTAATCATCACATTATTTCATAGCAACTATTATACTGAGGATAGTGTCTGTAGACTGTTTTGAAATATTCAAACGAGAAAATTTAGATCAGTAGCCATGGCAGCAAATCAGTAAGTTGTCAGCTGCGTGCTGGCATTCCAGCAAATACAGTCTCTTGAGAAATGTGTAAAAACATCTCCAAAATCTGTAATGAATGCCTTTTGGAATTATAATTAGCATCTGGACCTCAAACTCTTAACTCTGTTTGAAACAGATCCAGTGGGCTGCATCAGAGATGAGCTAAAGGAAATCCAAGCCAAAATTTGAGAAGCTTTCAGAGAAATGAATTCAATCTTTTAGAACCTTACAAGGCAGAGCCCCAGGTTCAAATCCCAGTAAGGATGTGGCTACCTGATGAAGGCAAATAAGCCGGAAATAGATCTAGAGTAGTTTCCTTTCCTTTTCATTATCAGCAAAAATATGTTACATATATATACACATATGCATATACATACATACATACATACATACATACATACAAACATACATACATACAAACGTACATACATACAGTCTGCGGAGAGGGGCGGGATACAAATCTAATAAATAAATAAATAAATAAAAATAAATTATATATATATATATATATATATATATATATATATATATATATATATATATGTAGATTGTTCTGAGTTTGGGTTTTGCCCTGTGTAATATTTTGCATGTCTATGTGACGTTTCGGTGAAATCACATTCACCATCATCAGGCTGAAGTTTCAAGCTTCGTGCACGAAGCTTGAAACTTCAGCCTGATGATGGTAAATGTTATTTCACCGAAACGTCGCATAGACATGCAAAATATTACACAGGGCAAAACCCGAACTCAGAACAATCTACATACAGATACCCGTGAAAATTTACAAATATATATATATATATATGTCACATGTTTAAGCTGAATTTGAAAATTAAGGGAGACTAGGATAGATCTATTTCGGCCTTATTTTGGCCTCATCAGCTAGCAAGGACAGAAACACCAGCCTGAAGATGACGAGTGAGACCTCGTCGAAACGTCGCCAGAAATTTCCAAATCCTACACGGGAAGAAACCCGAATATACCAAGACCGTCATACCTGTACCCGTGAAAATTTACGAAAACATATATATATATATATATATATATATATATATGTATGTATGTATATATATGAATTAAAGAAATATCCTCATTTAATACTTTGTTCTGTACAAAGTTGAATGTGCATAATAGCATGTGAAATTGATTGTCAATCAGTGTTGCTTCTTAAGTGGACAGTTTGATTTCACAGAAGTTTGATTTACTTGGAGATATACTGTGTTGTTTAAGTGTTCCCTTTATTTATTTTTTTGAGCAGTCCAGTGGGACCTCTTCTTACCAACTTAATTTGTTCCATGATCAGGTTCTTAAGTAGAAAAGTTTGTAAGAAGAAGCAATTTTTCGCATAGGAATCAATGTAAAAGCAAATAATGCGTGCGATTGGGGAAACCACAGGGAGGATGGAGGCCCTGTTTCCTCCCAGGAGATTCCTAGAGATGCCCCACAGGGGCTTCTCCCTGCCTTTTCTGGCCATGTTTCTTTCCAGGAGATTCCTAGAGATTCCTGTCTTTTCTGGTTACAGTTTCAGAGGCTCGGGTTTGTAAGTGGAAAATGGTTCTTGAGAAGAGGCAAAAAAATCTTGAACACCCGGATCTTATCTAGAAAAGTCCGTAAGTAGAAGCGTTTTTTTTTTTTTTTTTTTTTAATTATTTGGATTTGTATGCCGCCCCTCTCCGAAGACTCGGGGCGGCTCACAACAAGTGAAAAACAATCCAATACAATCCAATTAATTAAAATATTATAAGTTTAAGAAAATCCCCAATACTAACATACACACATACAGGCATACCATATATAACTTCAACGTGCCCAGGGGGAGATGTTTAGTTTCCCCATGCCCGACGGCAAAGGTGGGTTTTAAGGAGTTTACGGAAGGCAGGAAGAGTAGGGGCAGTTCTGATCTCCGGGGGGAGTTGGTTCCAGAGGGCCGGTGCCGCCACAGAGAAGGCTCTCCCCCTGGGGCCCGCCAACCGGCATTGTTTAGTTGACGGGACCCGGAGGAGGCCCACTCTGTGGGACCTAATCGGTCGCTGGGATTCGTGCGGCAGAAGGCGGTCTCGGAGATATTCTGGTCCAGTGCCATGAAGGGCTTTAAAGGTCATAACCAACACTTTGAATTGTGACCGGAAACTGATCGGCAACCAATGCAGACTGCGGAGTGATGGTGAAACATGGGCATACCTGGGTAAGCCCATGACTGCTCTCGCAGCTGCATTCTGCACGATCTGAAGTTTCCGAACACTTTTCAAAGGTAGCCCCATGTAGAGAGCATTACAGTAGTCGAACCTCGAGGTGATGAGGGCATGAGTGACTGTGAGCAATGAGTCCCGGTCCAGATAGGGCCGCAACTGGTGCACCAGGCGAACCTGGGCAAACGCCCCCCTCGCCACAGCCGAAAGATGGTTCTCTAATGTCAGCTGTGGATCGAGGAGGACGCCCAAGTTGCGGACCCTCTCTGAGGGGGTCAATGATTCCCCCCCCAGGGTAATGGACGGACAGATGGGATTGTCCTTGGGAGGCAAAACCCACAGCCACTCCGTCTTATCCGGGTTGAGTTTGAGTCTGTTGACACCCATCCAGGCCCCAACAGCCTCCAGGCACCGGCACATCACTTCCGCCGCTTCGTTGACTGGGCATGGGGTGGAGATGTAAAGCTGGGTATCATCGGCATATTGATGATACCTCACCCCATGTCCTTGGATGATCTCACCCAGCGGTTTCATGTAGATGTTAAATAGCAAGGGGGAGAGGACCGACCCCTGAGGCACCGCACAAGGGAGAGACCTCGGAGTCAACCTCTGACCCCCCACTAACACCGACTGCGACCGGCCAGAGAGGTAGGAGGAGAACCACTGAAGCACAGTGCCTCCCACCCCCAACCCCTCCAACCGGTGCAGAAGGATACCATGGTCGATGGTATCGAAAGCCGCTGAGAGGTCGAGGAGCACCAGGACAGAGGATAAACCCCTGTCCCGGGCCCGCCAGAGATCATCCATCAACGCGACCAAAGCGGTTTCCGTGCTGTAACCGGGCCTGAAGCCCGACTGCCGGGGACCAAGATAATCGGCTTCTTCCAAGGACCGCTGGAGCTGGAGTGCCACCACCTTCTCGACAACCTTCCCCATGAAGGGAAGGTTGGAGACTGGACGATAGTTGTTAAGTACTGCTGGGTCCAGGGAAGGCTTCTTGAGGAGGGGGCGCACAAGCGCTTCTTTATAGAGTGATGGAAAAACTCCCCTCCCCAAGGAAGCGTTGGTAATCTCCTGGGCCCAGCTCCGTGTCACCTCCCTGCTGGCCGAAACCAACCAGGAGGGACACGGATCCAGTAAACAGGTGGCAGAACTCACAGCTCCAATGGCCTTGTCCACTTCATCAGGTGTCACCAGATCAAACTCTTCCCAGACAGGTGGACAAGTACGTGCCCCAGTCACCTCGACTGACTCGTTGTCAGTCGACTCTGTTTTACAATTGGAGTCGAGGTCGGCCCGGATCTGAGCGACTTTATCAGCGAAAAACGTGTTAAACTCCTCGGCACTACTCTGCAAGGGCTCCCCAACTCCCCCCTGATTAAGAAGGGAGCGGGTCACCCTAAACAGAGCGGCCGGGCGGGATTCCGCTGATGCAATCAAGGCGGCATGGTACGCGCATCTTGCCGCCTTGAGCGCCACTTTGTAAGTCTTAATAAAAGCTCTTACAAGTGTTCGATCAGATTCAGACCTACTCTTCCTCCATCGCTTCTCTAGACGTCTCTTTTGGCGTTTCAACTCCCGGAGCTCCTCGTTGAACCATGGAGCTCTACGGGGTCTAGCGCCACGGAGAGGTCGCAAAGGCGCAATCCGGTCAAGAGCCTCCGCAGCAGCCGTATTCCAGGCCTCCGCAAGAGACTCTGCCGAACTGTGGATGAGTGCCTCTGGAATAACCCCAAGCGCCGTCTGGAAACCCTCTGGATCCATTAGGCGTCTGGGGCGGAACATCTTCATTGGTTCCGCCTCCCTGCGGGGAAGGATTGGAGCCAGGAAGTTAAGCCGTAGTAGAAAATGGTCTGACCATGACAAAGGCACTGCTTCTAAGCCCCTTAGTCTCAGACCATTACTCAGTTGCTCGGAAAGGAATACCATGTCAGGTGCGTGCCCCCCCTCATGAGTTGGACCCCGTACTACTTGAGTCAGGTCCATGGCTGTCATGGTGGCCATGAACTCCTGTGCCAACCCCGAGGTTTCGCCGAGTGACGGCAGGTTGAAGTCCCCCAAGACAATAAGTCTGGGGAACTCCACCGCCAACCCGGCTACCTCCTCGAGTAGCACAGGCAGGGCTTTTGACACGCAGCTGGGAGGCAGGTACGTGAGAAATAAGCCCACCTGAACCCCTAAGTCCAACCTCATCAAGAGTGACTCGCAACCCGCAATTTCCGGAGCAATGAGTCCACGCAGGCAAAGGCTCTCCCTGGCTATAATAGCCACTCCTCCCCCCCTTCCCTGGGGTCGAGGTTGATGCCATATCTGAAACCCAGCTGGGCAAATTTCGGAGAGAGGAACACCTCCCTCCGGGCCCAGCCAGGTTTCAGTGATACATGCCAGGTCGGCCTCCTCATCCAGGATCAAATCCCGGATGAGGAGAGCTTTATTTACCACCGACCTGGCATTAAGTAGCAGCAACCTGAGTCCAGGGCCAGAGTTACACTCATCACCAGTACCCAAGATTGGGCTCACAGAGTTGGAACAAGGGACCGTTATTAAGCAACGGTCTCTCGTTCCCCTGGAACGGCTAACTCTGTGACCCCCGCCATATCTGCCTCTCCCCAGCAACACAGGGATATTCCGGCCCTCTGCCACCCCAGAGATCAGTGCCCCTTCCTCCCCTGCCTCCCGAGCGTCGGGTGGGCCAATTCTGTCACTCATACTACTGTCACTCATCCCATCCATGCCATATTCCCACCCACCCCAACCATCACACTCATACTCATTCATTCCATATACAACATTAAATCTACTCCAGTCATCCATTAATTAGAAACCCCCCCCAATATTAAAAGAGGATTAAATTAATAATAGATAAAAATGCTGATAGAATATAGCACAGTATAATACATATAAATAGAATAAAAAAGTTCACAAGATTAATAATTAATAAAATGGTATAAAATGTTAAAAATGGTATAAATCAGTTCTTAATATTAATTATTAGCTAATCGTCGGTTAATCAATCGGCCCAGGTGTAGTGTCTTTATAGGTCTTCAATATAACTTAGATCTTTAAAAAAGTCTTAAAAACTGCTGTTGTTTTTTCCAGCCGGTCCACTAGGGGGCATAGATCTTCTGTAAAGTGCATGGACGTGCATAGAAACCAGGGGGGGGGGGAGGGGAGGGACAAACAAGATAGTCATTTGCAAAGTTAGTATAAGCAATGTCCATGGCCAATTGGCCATATTGGTCCCAGGCAACCAGTCAACCAGTCCCAGGCAACCAGTCCCATCCTTCTCACTCTCCTCCATAGTTCATCGTCCAGCAAGCCCGTCTCCACAGTCTTTCCCACCTACTCCTCCCTTGGCACCAGCAGCTCACACCTGCTGGTGCCATACAGGAAGGGGGGGGGGCGGGGGGGGTCGTTATTCCAAATATGCCCCGCCAGCAATTTTCCTCCACTGGAACAGGTCGCTCTTCGTCACCTCCATTTCCCCTGCTCTCTCTCTGCTTCGACGCTGGTCACTCTCACTCACCAGGTCGGGGGGGGGGGTGTCGGTTCAGTGCCCCCACACTCCACGTTCCACGTTCTTTCAACACGTTCTTTCAGCACCATCCACTTTCCTCCTTTCCTCCTTCTCCGTTGTTTCTTAATTTTTGTGCAAAGCACCGCCGCCATCTCTCGCGTCCCAATCAGCCACCTCTCGACGCTGCGGTCTTTTCCGGTGTCTACAGCACCCTCCGGCCCCCACCATCTCCGGCCCCCACCATCTCGGAACAATCTGCTCCCCTCTGTCGGGCCGGGTCTGGGGATTCAGCCCGACAGTCGCTCTGCCTCTTCTCGGCTGCTCTCTTCCCTCCGATGTCAAAGACTCTGCGCGCGCTGCCGCCGCCATCTTCCGCGTCCCAGCTGGTTCCACGTCCCAGCTGGTCGCCCCGCAGACACTCACGCGCCTCTGCCCCCAGCCTCAGAGCTCTGCAGTTGGGGATACAGTTGGGGGTGCAGCAGCCACAGCGATAACAGACAACCTCCCATCCTGGACCAACATTTCCGACGATATACCGTTGTTCAAGGGAGCGGCGGACCCACCATCTCCCCACCGCTCGAACCGGAACCGGTTTGTAGGTAGAGGTACCACTGTATGCGTGTGTGTGTGTACGTGTGTGTTATTTTAGAATTTAGATACTAACATCTTGTTAGCAATGTGTTTGCTTGCACCATGGGCTTTCAATTATGAAAATGTTCAATGAGGGATTGCCATTTCTATTCACATCTGGTGGCCAGATAAAGGTGAACTAAATGAATTACAGGTTAAGATTTATTTCCAGATCTAAGCAAGTTGAATTCTCCAAAACCTATTCAATCTCTGTCTTGGCTTCTTGCCAAAGCTCATCCTGTAAAATTGCTCTAGCAAATTTCAGACACAAATGAATGTGTTTCATCTTGCTCTTAGTTCAGGCTTGTCTGTCCTTAATTGGTTTTGAACAATTAGATATCTTTTAAGTAGTGATTGCTATGTGTTTATACTGTTATATTATCTAAATACCAAGAGGTCAGACAAACTGCGTGTCTGTGTCAGTATGTATTTATGTGAATATGCATAAATGCACACACATATCAATGGAATGCTGGGGAAGGTATTCTTTAAAATTATCTCTACATATTGAAAAGTAGCTTTCATATGTTATATGTATGTACCTAAGTTGTCTCTATGCGCAGTGATTTTCTTATAATTATAGATCTTCGGTTATTTTTGACACCTATGATGGATCAGGAAAAATTAATTGAGTTATTCCACCATCACTTGCCTATTTCCCCAGAATTTTTTCCATCTACCATCATATGAATTAAAGGTAAAAGTAAATCAGACACCCTAATTTTACAAGGAAAAAACCCCCCTCGCATCCTCCTTGAAACTGCCTATATTGTTAGATGCTACCTCAATAAGTCTTAGGTCCTTGATTAGGACTTGAATTATTAAGTTTTCACAAATCTTAGACAATGAATCTAACTGTAGACTACCTACATATAAGAATAAAACTAAATATCAGGAAATAATAGATCTCTAGAAAAGCAACTCAAATCAGGCAAATAAACGCCAGCTGTTGTTTCTTTCAAAATATGTGTTAGACTCAGTGTGTTAGTTTATTACAGCCAAAGTTAACAGAAAAATGCAAACATACTCTTACTAAAGAATACACCAAGGCAGCGGTCCCCAAACTACGGCTGAGAGAAAGAAAGCAAGAGAGAGAAAGAGGGACAGAGAGAGAGAGAGAAAGGAAGAGTGAGAGAGAGAAAGAGAATGAGTGAGAGAAAGAAAGCAAGAGAGAGAAAGAGGGACACAGAGAGAGAGAAAGAAAGGAATAGAGAGGGAGAGAGAAAGGAAGAGGGAAAGATACAAGGAAAGTGGGTGAGAGAGAAAGAAAGTGAGAGAGTGAGAGAGTGAGAGAGAGAGAAAGAGAGAGAGAAAAAGGAGAGGAAGGAAGAGAGAGAAACAAAGAGAAAACTCGGCAAGGAGTTGGGGACTTGCTCCACTTCACCTCCTCCTCCTCCCTCAAGGCAGCGGCATTAAGAAAACTGCAGGGGGTTTTTTATAGTCCGGCCCTCCAACAGTCTGAGGGACAGTGAACTGGCCCCTATATAAAAAGTTTTGGGACCCCTGCACCAAGGGCTGGACAAAAATCAGGGCTTGCTGATCTCAGCCTAGTAGACCAAGTAGAGCAGAAGATGAAAATCAGTCCAAAGAGACTAGACACTGTTTATTTTATTCATTTTGCATTTTTGTTTCCTTTTTCTCAATGTAATGTCAGTAAAGTTGGAGGAAAGTTTATCTTTCTGACTCTGATGGAACAAAAAGTACCCTTGGGTGTTAGCTAAAAGTAGTATTCTAATCTCTATTGTTGTTTTTTACAAGGCCTATTCTTCATTGCAACTAATGAAATGTCTTGTCTGAATCAACGATTTTTGAATCAATGCCATTCTTGTTCTACTAAAAGTAAGTAGCAAACATATCTCAAGCTCATTATTTGGTTAAAGTGGGTGAATGTAGAGTTGCATGTAGTGGGTGAATGTAGAGTGAATGTAGGTAACTGCAGCAGCTGAACATATACAGGTAGTGACCTGGGTCTTTGTTTGTCTTCTATTAACAAAATATAATTCTGTTCAGAGACCAGAATTCTTCTTTTATTCCTTTTTATTGCAGAAAATTTACAGAAAATATAGTCCCAAGAATTGGGAGACTCTACAAAACTGGTAAATTTATGATAGTGCAGGAAATAAACTTTGGAGACTTCAGCTGGTACAAAATGCAGGGTGTGTGTGTGCAATAATGGGTGTACCACAGTATGCCCATATTACTCCATCTCTACACGAGCTGCATTGGTTGCCAGTCGGTCTCCAAGCACAATTCAAGGTATTGGTTATCACCTTTAAAGCCCTAAATGGCTCAGGGCCACTATTTCCAGGGCCACCTCCTCCCTCCTCCCTCATTGCAGCCAGTAAGGTCCCACACAGTCGGCCTTCTCCAGGTCCTGTCTGCCAAACAATGTCAGTTGGCGGGACCATGGGGAATAGCCTTCTCTGTGGCCACTCCAACACTATGGAATCAACTCCAACCCTGTGGAATCAACTGCCCCAGAGAGGATGATGATGATGATGATGATGATGATGATGATGATGATGATGATGATGATTATTATTATTATTATTATTATTATTATTATTATTATTATTATTATCTCCTCCCTACCGGTTTTCCGGAAAGCTTTCAAAACCTGGCTTTTCTGGGAGGCTTGGAATTAAGACTGATTGTTGCAAGTATGGTTTTATAATACATGTGATTTTAGTGATATTTTTATTCGGTTTTTTACATGTACATGTTGTTAGCTGTTCAGAGTCTGTTTGGAGTGAGCGGCATATAAATGCAATGAATAAATAAATAAAGAAGGTGAAAGAATTATTGTTGTGCTGAAATATATCTTTATTTTTTCCTATATTATAAGGGACATCTACCTTATTCTCAAGGTGCTCGAGAATTTTTTATTTCAAAATTTTCTTTCTGGGGGTTTTGTGTTTATTATTAGAAAGGGAGAACAATGGCTTGTTGGAATTTTGTGCGCGTGCGCACACACACACACGCACGCACACACACACACACACACACACACACACATATATATATATGTCACATGTTTTTTGCTGAATTTGAAAATTAAGGGGAGACTAGGACAGATCTATTTCGGCCTTATTTTGGCCTCATCAGCTAGCCATACCCACTGGGAATTGAACCTGCAACCTTTGCCTTGAAAGGCAGAGAATTATCCTCTAGGCTACAGTATCCAATCCCTTCAGCTCTGCATCAGGGAAGGGTTACATATTTTTGTGTCGAATCACTATATATATATTCCTGGCTATCGCTAATTCCCAAACTTTTTTGGGGGGGAGGGAGCAGAATGTCAAACATATTTTCCCATGATATTATCTCAAAGTTTTCTGCAAGCCAGAAACTCACAGAGTGCTGGACAATTGCTAAATAGATGGCCATAACAAAATAATAGATGCCCATCATGAGTGATGGATCTTCATGCCTTGTGAATGGAAGAGAAAAGCAGAGTGCCAGGTCAGATTGTCACATTAAACCTATACAATTTTAACCAAATGTAGGAGGTGATAAAAATCTAGGTTCTGGAAATAGGCAGCATGCCCAAGGAGTACCCTTGTAATGAGTTGAATGGACTTGCTGGACCAAGTAGCATGACTATTTTATTGCAATAGGCAATAAAATTGCACCTGCCCCAGGGAATGGGGAGGTGGATGCAGGGGAAAATTCAACATGTCACAGGCCAGTGTTATTGCCGACAGAATCAGTTCAGAGTTTAGTTTCCTCGGACGAAGAAGAAGGTGGGAGTGACTTGGCAGAGGAGGGCTTGGCTCACAGCCCAGGCAGTCAATCTCCCTTATCTTCCTTTGATTCAGATGATGATGTTTTGGACACACACAAGCGCAGAATTATGCATAGAAGAGACCAAGTAAGAACATATTACAGGAAATAAGGGAGGCCACCTGTGTTTGGGTGGGGCTCCAGTAATTAGGGCTGCTGCTATAAATAGCAGCATGTGGGTTTGGCCGTTGTGGAAGAATATCTAATTGGAGTTCGTCAGGAATCTTGTGTTGCTGGACTTTGTTGCTTTTTCACGCCTTTGAAACCAAAGCAGAGCAACGTGTGTGTGTGTCTCACTTCGTTGGAAGAAGAAGGGGTGTGAAGTTTCTTCAAAGCTGCTAGCTAAGTACTTAATGACTGCTTAAGGGAAATTGTACAGACTACCTGGTTGTTTTGGAAAGAGTGCTCTTTGTAATACAAAAAGAGTGCTTTGTTTATTTTGAATTTTGTGATAAAGAACATTGTTTTGAATTTTCAAACGTGTGTGTGTCTGAAATTTGTACCCTTGAATTTTCGGGAGGCTCCTATCAGAGAGCCCGGCAGAAAAAATTGCATCTCATTGAAATGTCTCTATAATCTTGGAATCCTCCACATTGATTGAAAAAGCTTCCCCCCCCTTAGCTTGTTCCTAGCCAAGCTAGACATGAAATTGGCATGTGACAGCTCTCTGACAATGAAAGGCTCTCATATATATCTGGCTTACATTTGTATCGAATTTGAGAGTATGATAGAGGCTAGAGAGAGCTTGTATAAAAGGTTGATGTGACAAGCAGGGAATGTGCTTTGTGGTGGAATTTCCATATTTGGCTTTCCCAAGTTTAAAAACCAGCATACAACTAAAAATATATTTAGAAGCTAAACAGAAGAAAAATCTAACATCTTAGTTCCTCCTTCAGTATCAATGAACTCATAAAAAGGATTAACATATGCAATTGTTGCTGCAACATTTATGGAGTAAAATAATTGCTTTTAAATGTGTTTTCGGTATATTTTTTAAAAAAAATAGCAACAGGAAAAAAAAGGATCAGTTCTATGGTTGAGAAGGAAAGCTTAATTTGTTTTCCTTTGAGCAAAATCATCTCAAAGTTGATAATGACCAGGTGATACATTGAGGTTTAGATCTTGGAGGAGAAACTAAATTAACTCTCTTTCTCTCATTTCATTAATTCGATACTGATCGCCCAAAAAGTAGAAGACAAGGATGAAGGTAGGAAAGAGAAAAGGGAAGTCTATAAGCAACCATCCATGTATTTCTCTAATTTGGCAGTAAGTGATATTTGGTAAAATTCATTTGCTACAAATGCAAATATTTTATACCGAGACTTAATGGCATTTCGTTTGCTAGAAGGCGGGGTAATATTAAAACATTTTCCCTACTGGTTCTGTGGGCGTGGCTTGGCGGGCATGGCAGGGGAAGGATACAACAAAATCTCCATTCCCACCCCACTCCAGGGGAAAGATACTGCAAAATCCCCATTCTGTCCCCATTCCTAGGGGAAAGATATTGCAAAATTTCCATTTCCACACCACTCTGGGAGCCAGCCAGAGGTGATATTTTCCTGTTCTCTGAACTGCTTAAAAGTTATGCTACTGTTCCTCTAGAACCTCTCATAACCTGTTGAATTTAACCCCTACTTGAGGACCAGGTGAATTTCTGTTGTTCCATTTTCAATCCATCAATAGAGATAAAAGAAAAAAAACCCTGCTTTATAAAAGTTGATTGAAGTGAGACAGACTTTACAGCATTTGAAGCAAATCTTTAACTAGCCCAAATATTTGTAAAACTAGTTACCATATTTTATGTTTCTATTTTTTAAATGAAGGATATTTCCTTCCCCTGTCCTGCTCTTAAAAAAATTCAACTAGACAATGTCATTTGGCAGGACCTATGGGAAGGGCCTTCTCTGTGGGGGCTCCAGCCCTCTGTAATCAGCTCCCTTCCAGAGATTTGCACTGCCCCATCCTCCTCAACTTCCCTAAAAGTTTAAATATCTATCTGTACCGCCAGGCTTGGGGCCATTAGACCCTAGCCCTAGGGCCGACGAGTGTAGGTCTTGCTGTGTGAATGGGGATGAATGATTTTAAATGTTATTAGAGTTTTTAAAGATTTTTATCTATATTAATTGGATTTTTTTAGATATGTGTATTGTTGATTGTTTTGATATGTTGTGAGCCACCCCGAGTCCTCGGACAGGGGCGGCATACAAATCAAATCAAATCAAATCAAATCAAATCAAATCAAATCAAATCAAATCAAATCAAATCAAATCAAATCAAATCAAATCAAATCAAATCAAATCAAATCAAATCAAATCAAATCAAATCAAATCAAATCAAATCAAATCAATGCACTGACAACAGTATTGTAAACATGATACAGTATCATCAACATATGGCAGAATACTGTTATTTCTGACAAACTGTAACCATTTTAAACCATAATGCTACAGTTTCTTAACCAACAGAGTTTGTAAGGAAAGAAGAGACACCATGTGCATCAAGATGTCATCTCACAAAGAAGCTTCATTAGATGTGATGACATAATTGCATAATCCTGTAATTTGTGCATCCGTCTTCATTTTGACATCACCAAGGCTTGCTCCGGTCTCAACTGAATACTTTATATGCTAGGGCAGCGGTAGGCAAAGTTGGCTCTTCTACGACTTGTGGATTTCAACTTCCAGAATTCCTGAGCCAATCATGCTAACTCAGGAATTTGGGTGTTAAAATTCGCATGTCATAGAAGAGCCAACTTTGCCTACCCCTGTGCTAGGGTGTAGCATGCATTGTAATTTACATGTGCTCACAAATATAGGGAAACAATCAAATCTTCCTCAAAAGTGGTGGAAGGAGCAATGCAATAGGTAAGAACTAAATGAAAACCAAATAGAACTAAAGCACAATTCAAAGTGTTGGTCATGACCTTTAAAGCCCTACATGGCATTGGACCAGAGTACCTCCAGGACCACCTGCTACCGCACGAATCCCAGCGACTGATAAGGTCCCACAGAGTTGGCCTTCTCCGGGTCCCGTCAACTAAACAATGTCGTTTGGCAGGCCCCAGGGGAAGAGCCTTCTCTGTGGCTGCCCCGGCCCTCTGGAACCAACTCCCCTCAGAGATTAGAACTGCCCTCACCCTCCTTGTCTTTTGAAAACTACTCAAGACTCACTTATACCGCCAGGAATGGGGGAGATGAGACACCTTTCCCCCAGGCTTTTTTATACTTTGTTTTATGTTTGGTATGAATGTGTTGTTTGGTTTTTTAAACAATGATAGGGCTTTATATGTTTTTTAATATTAGATTTGTTCCACTACTGTATTGTTTTTATTACTGTTGTGAGCCGACCCGAGTCTTCGGAGAGGGGCAGCATACAAATCTAATAAATAATAATAATTGAATCTGACTTATTCAAAATGGCAAAGGAGAAAAATCCTTTATCTGCTAGGGAAGAAAAGTTGACATATTCTCTCTTTTAAAACAACTCATACCAACATATAAACTACACCTTTAAAAAGTGTTTTCCAGTTTTCTGTGACCTGAACATTCATTTTACTCAGTGGAGAATTTCATGAAAGTCAAAGCATCTACTATATTTTTATGTGCTGGTCAGTCTAGTATAAGATGTCACTTATATCAGCTTTATTGGCCAATGTGGACCGTCTTTAAAGAGGCAAATGCTTTCTGCAATATGGTTCCACTTTATTGTAGCAGACCAAAAGAGAAAAGGTGTTCCATTTTACTGCAGTAAAACAGAAATGTGTGGAAAGTTTCATTGTTCCTATGCCCTGCTTGCTCTCATTCTTCCTGATGGAGTAATGTAGAAGACTAAAATATTATTTTGGTGAAGATCCAGATCTATGGCAAGAGTCTGGGGAGAAATAATAATTTTTGTAATAAAAAGCTGTCACAGGTTAATGTATATATTAACACCACTTGCTTGCACATTTTAAAAAGAGGCTTCCACTTTATTTATTTTATTTTTTAAATTTATTCTTTGTCCAATATACAATACATATGAAAGAGAATAGACATTAAGTAATATATATAATGATAGAAAGTAAGAAAGAAGAGAAGTAGGAGGAAAGGAGAGAAAATGTATGATATATGAGATAAGGAAAGAAGATTGGACAGGGGACGATAGGCACATCAGTGCACTTATGTACGCCCCTTACTGGCCTCTTAGGAACCTGGAGAGGTCAATCATGGAGAGTCTTAGGGAGAAATGTTAGGGGCTGGGGACTGACACCACTGAGCCTGACAATGAGTTCCACGCTTCGACAACTCGATTGTTAAAGTCATATTTTTTACAGTCAAGTTTGGAGCGGTTGCGTGCTCTTGTGTTGTTGCTGTTGAAGCTGAAGTAGTCATTGACCGGAAAGACGTTGCAGCATATGATCTTGTGGGCAATACTTAAATCGTGTTTTAGGCATTGCAGTTCTAAGCTTTCAAGATCCAGGATAGTTAGTCTATTTTCGTAAGGTATTCTGTTTCGAGTGGAGGAGTGAAGGGCTCTTCTGGTGAAGTACCTTTGGACGTTTTCGAGAGTGTTGATATCTGAGATGTGGTGTGGGTTCCAGACAGATGAGCTGTATTCGAGAATGGGTCTGGCATAGGTTTTGTAGGCTCTGTATACAAAATAATAAATAATAATAAATGGAGAATGGAGAAAAACTGAGTGGGAATCTTTACCTTACTTAAATAAGTTAGTTTCTTTGCAAAACAAAGAAATGTCTTGCCAAAGAGCCCCCAAGGCTGATGTGTTGTCAACTCTAAAATTGCAGTAATCTTATCTCAAGTTTAATATTGGTTTGCTAGGAAAATCCCTCCTGGATGATGGCTTTGGCAGATCAATGACACAATAATTTGTAGCAAGCTACATCCCTGGTCCAAAGTGGAGAGGGGGGGGGGAGAGAATGTGTACTAGGTAATGAGATTAAACTGGACTCAACAGGGACTTCCTTAAAACACAAAACAAAATCAAAATGTCATCTTGATGTGTCAGGAAAAAAATTCAGGGAGTGAAGATTTCAGTGGATGTTATGTCAATAAGCAACTTTTAAATTTAAACAGCTTGAGGATTAATAAAGTCTGAGACAACAAGTTGTGACTATATCCATATATTTTATACACTGACAGATTTTTAAAACTGACAGTAATGCCCGTAGGCTAGGGTGGAAGATTTCTCTGTAGGAAAGAAAGGAAAGAAATAAAAACCTGAAGTGTTCTCATTTTAGGAGTTTATAAATCAACTAACACATCCCACTGAGTTGAAGGACTGTACGGAGTGCTGACTGCATCTCTTCCAGGCTCTCAGAAAGGGAGAGTCACCTCCAAGAAGAAGATATTTTAAAAAGCAAGATCAATATGGTGATGATGGCTGTGTGACTAAAGTCTTTTTTTATAAGTGTCATGCAATCACAGTTATGTTGGCTGGAAAAAACTGATATAAGATAGTTAGAAGGATCTGAGTTGGAGGGCTCCAAATAACATGAAGAACAAGAGAAATCCAACTTTATTACTGCAGCAATATAGAAGCACACATCCAAGTACAGTGGAACCTCTACTTACGAAATTAATTCGTTCCGTGACCAGGTTCTTAAGTAGAAACATTTGTAAGAAGAAGCAATTTTTCCCATAGGAATCAATATAAAAGCAAATATTGCATGTGACTGGGGAAACCTCAGGGAGGGTGGAGGCCCTGTTTCCTCTCAGGAGATTCCTAGACAGGCCTCATAGAGGCTTCTCCCCACTTTTTCCAGCCCTGTTTCCTCCCAGGAGATTCCTAGAGAGGCCCCACAGAGGCTTCTCCCTGTCTTCTCCGGTTAAAGTTTCGGAAGCTCAGGTTTGTAAGTGGAAAATGGTTCTTGAGAAGTGGCAAAAAAAAATCTTGAACACCCAGTTCTTATGATTGCTCAAAATCTAAGAGTGACATCTTGTCTATCCCATAGTATATGAGTGGGAGGTTCAAATAAAATTAATTGTAATAGAGGAGATGTATTTTTAAGGATTTTTCATTAGAAGGTAACGATAGTTCACCACTTTACTACCGAATCGGTTTTTTTCTGATTCTATCTGTCAATCCTGTATTGGTTTGGCCACATAGAGATATGCAACCTTGGCAATTTTTAGATTTGTGGACTTCAAATTCCATGCTAGCTGGGGAATTTTGGAAGTTGAAGTCCACAAATCGTAAAGTTGCAAAGGTTAGACATACCTGCCCTACTTGCGACTTAGTTTCATAATTGATTTTCTTCTCTGCAACATCTGATATAGGCCACAGATTAGCATTCTGATTATTTAACATGTTTGTAGACACCCTTGGGGAGAAATGCCAAATTATTTAACCTTATGGCAATCTGATGTTCATAACAAGCTTCACAATCCATTTTTAATGTAAAGAATGGGATTCCAAGAATAAATACAGGGTGGATAAAGTAAATGCAATCCAACTGGCACATGGAGCTTTCCAAGCCTTCTACTGCAAATCTGTAACTGAATAAGAGGGAATAAGCAACCAACAATTCCAATAAGCAAGTCCAATGATCACTGAGAAAGTAATAATAAGGAGATAAGATCAGAGGTGGGTTCCTGCTGGTTTGGACAACCAGTAGTGAGAATTTTCCCCTGCTTGTTCAACCAGCAGCGATGGCTGGCTGGACGTGTCCTCAAACTGACTCTCAGCAGCATCATAGGTACCACCATCTTCTTTTTCATTTCTGCACAAATGCATAAGCTTATTTTTGCTTATGAGTGTTCTGTCGGGCTCTCTGGTAGACTTCTCCCCAAAATTCACAGGTACAAATTTCAGACACACACACATTTGAAAATTCAAAACAGTGTTCTTTATAATGAAAAGTCACTTAAACTAAGCCCTCTTTTGGTATAGCAAAGAGCACTTGTCTCCAAACAAACTGGTAATTTGTACAAGTCCCTTATCAGTTCTGTGATATTTAGCTTGCAGCTGTGAGGCAATTCACAGTCCTTCTTCTATCACAAAGTGAAACACACTTTATTCTGGTTTAGTTTCAAAGCGGGGAAAAAGCAGCACACAAAAGGTCAAAGTCAGTAAAGCAGTCACGAAGCACAACGATCAGATAATCCTCCACAATGGCCAAACCCACAGGCTGCTATTTATAGCAGCCTCACTAATTACCACAGCCCCACCCAACCACAGGTGGCCTCATTTTCTTTGATAATAATCTCTCAGTTGTTGTTGCCCATGCATCGCTCTCCGCATGCGTGTCTGTATCATTAACTCTTGTTCTGAATCCAAGGAGGAGCTAGATAATTGATCTCCTTCTGAGCTGTCTGCCACACTCTCCTCCTCCCTGTCACTCATGTCTTCTTGGTCAGAGGAGCATTCATCAGCAGATTCCACCGGGGGAAAAACAGGCCTGCAGCATGTGGATGTCTCCCCCACAGTCCTTGGGGCAGGAGCTGGGGCATAGCTAACCACAACAATGAGTGTACACAAATGCTGGATTTTTAGCACTGCATATATGCCTACACAGCACACAATGTATGCAGACCCATGCAGCCCACGAGGAAGCGAACTGGCAGTGAGGTGAGTCAGAACCCACCTGACTTACCTCACCTGATTTTCTCCCACCTGAGAAGATACATACATGTATATATATGTAAAGCTAAAAGAAGTAATATTGTGAAGTGTCAATATATCTAGAAATGAAATAGTTGCAAAAGTGGTTAGTATTTACTTTTTTTGTTTATATTTCATGTATTTTTTATATCTTGTTTATATGTTGTTTTTTTATAACTAAAAAACTCAATAAAAATTAGTAAAGTCCACATGTAAAAATACATAAGGTGACTGTCTTTAGCATTTCTCCCCCCAAAATATTTTGGTATGAAGGATCTCCTTTTTCCAGATTTTCTTTTTTTATTATTATTATTATTATTATTATTATTATTATTATTATTATTATTATTATTATTATTACTACTACTACTACTACTATTACTATTATTATTTATTGATTTTAAAATATAAAACACACACACAACATACAACAAGTGCTCAGTGATTTGTGCCCACCACCAGACAACATTCGCACCCCTCCACCAAAATGGGGGTATATTTTATATATATATAATTTTAACTCAAGAGCAATATATCTATTTACATATTATAAATAGATTCCAATTTATTCCTTGGTCTCAAATTCTACTAACTATATATCCTCTTACCTTGTCCCATCGTCCCATCAGTTCTCGCAAATCAGTTTCATTGGCCAAATTCATCCTCTTGTCCATAACCTCAAATTGAATATGTACTGGTACCAATTTTGTATTGTCCATTTTGTCGCATTCTTCCAACCCAACACTATTACCACCTGAGTACTTTCTATCTTTCCAGATTTGCTTAACAACATGAAAGATGGAGATTTGTCTGTTTTTGGTCAGTGTTGACTCCTGGGGACTGCCTGCAGTTTTCAGAAGCGGTTTGCTATTGCCTGCTTCCTAGGACCAAAAGACAATGACTGCCCAAATGTTACCCAGCTGGCTTGGTGCTTAAGGCACTAGAACTCACAGTCTCCTACTTTCTAACATGCTGTCTTAGCCACTACCCCAAATTGGCTATGCCTATTTAACTTGAAATATTTGGTAGTGGTTACATGATGGCATAGGCTGAGCTGTAGCTTCATCTTACAGTAGCATGAAAATTTATGGAATGGGAACAAAATTGACTTACAAAAACTCCATAATATTCCCGAGCCATCTGGAAAGAAGCTGAATTGTAAATGTTTCTGAGCTGTTGGGCATAATATCGACCCCATCTCTGTCATTCTTAGCATAATCACCTCTGGAAATTTGGCAAGCTTTCGGTAGAAAACTAACTCACACACACCTTTTTTTTTTTACTAAAATGGAGAACATTCCAACTAGATTACAGCTCAGTTTGCAACCTCCTGAATTAATCCAATTTAAGAAAACGTCCAAAACAGGCATTGAATATTATACTCCTGTCTTCTTCTTTCTTCTGAAAGATACACCCATATAATGCAAACACCTGTTTGTGCAAAATGCATTAGAAATCTGCAATTTGTGAACAAATCAGAGTTCTTACCTAAGAAAAAAATGCTTGTTTTAAGGGAATGTACAGAACAAAGAATTGTATGAAAAAATTAAAACCATTTCTCAGTTTCTGTTACGCATTGTTGGAAAAGAAGGCTACAGAATGCCATGAAGGCTTTAAAAATTCCATTAAAACTCCCCCTATCCATAAATTGAAATATTGCTCTATTAATAGGGATAATAAAATAGACTAGATTTTAATGATTATATCACTGTTCCTTTAAAAAAACCTAAATAAATTTGCAATTGTTACATATGGTAATAATTACTGCATGTTGGGGGAAGAGGTCGTTTAAAGTGTGTTAGCCATTTTCCAGTGCATTGCAATAAACTACATTTTACAAGTGTTTAAAGAATATTTAAGATTACTTTCAGACAAAAATGTTTGAACATTTTTGGGTATGACTATTTCTAATCTCTATTTTTTTTTTCTGGAGTTCCTTCTAATTCTAATTCTAAAAATGGATGGAAAGATTTTCTAATCCTAACTCCATCCATATATCTTACTCCATCTATGTGTATCTAAATTTAGCCCATTTCAGATCATTAGCCCATGCACTGTGGCTTCATCTCTAAAAGAGCTTTAAATATGGTCCTTCTTCACCAAACAGCTGTCTTCCTATCACATTTTCATCCCTTCATAGCTCTTGTGACCTGGGAGAAAGTTTCACTGACAGGTTTTGTCTCTCAAAGATTGTCCAATAAAGATACTTTGATTTTCTCCTGACTGAACATCCTAATATTCCATTGGAGTTCATTCATTCATTTGTTCGTTCGTTCATTCATTCATTCATTCATTCATTTATTTATTTATTGGATTTGTATGCCGCCCCTCTCCGTAGACTCGGGACGGCTAACAACAATGATAAAAACAGCATGTAACAATCCAATCCAATACTAAAATAACTAAAAAAAAACTTATTATACAAACCAAACATACATACAGACATACCATGCATAAATTGTAAAGGCCTAGGGGGAAAGAATATCTCAGTTCCCCCATGCCTGATGGCAGAGGTGGGTTTTAAGAAGTTTACGAAAGGCGAGGAGGGTGGGGGCAATTCTAATCTCTGGGGGGAGTTGGTTCCAAAGGGCCGGGGCCGCCACAGAGAAGGCTCTTCCCCTGGGTCCCACCAAATGGCATTGTTTAGTTAACGGGACCCGGAGAAGACCCACTCTGTGGGACCTGACTGGTCGCTGGGATTCGTGCAGCAGAAGGCGATCCCGGAGATAATCTGGTCCGGTGCCATGAAGGGCTTTATAGGTCATAATCTTTAATCTTTCTACTGAGGATGTCTTTCTTTGGCACTCACAACCACAAATTCAAAATTCCTAGTACAATCAGTACAAAATAAACTGCATCACATTGCAAGCATAAAAATGTAGTTTTAATGCCTATATTCAGCATTAACTGCAAAGAAAATGGTTGGACCGCCCAGTATATTATTAGGCATGGTCTCTTCAATTTCTTTTTCTTCTACATTAAACTTAAGTTTAAGAGAAAGTAGGGAAAAATAAGTACTATAAAAAGCAATCTCTCTAGAAAGACTGACAGTTACTTTGCCCAGTCAAGCAAAACATTCCACGTCTTGTGTCAGTAATCTAAGTAGTGAATGCAAAATTTAGAGTTGGTTGAAATACCAAACAATCCTGTAGCTGAATAACAAAGTTGTTGATTAGCTTTACTTTAACTCTGCACCATACAGAAAGGATAATGTGGGAAAGACATCTATTTGTTTGGTTGTTTATTTTAGAAATAAAATTCAGCCTCTCAGTATAGGGTCAATTGATCAGATGCTACACGTGGTACATTTTTAACATTTGATAATTTACAGATCTGTCTCTGAGCCATTTGTAATTTTAAAACAAGCTGTCTGATCTTCTAGGAATTCCATTTTTTGTAGCTTTTGTCTCTCGAGGAGCACATTTTAATGACACATTTTAGCATGGCAACAATCATTTTGCCCTGTGCAAAGAGGCACACGATCTTCTTACAGCTTGCAGGGAAAGAGGAATTCTTTATCTCGTAATAGTCACCTATCTTGTTCTTTGTAATCATGGGTTTATTCATCTAAATGGGTTTCTGCAGAAAAAAACGCTCCAAAACGCTGAACCTCTGGTTCAGTGATCCTGGCAATGATCAAATTTCTTCCCAAATTGTAACTGTCTATTAAAGTTCTGCTTTAGAGAACTTAAATTCATCGTGCTGAAGACAGCATAAAAGGCAAGGGTGGTATTCAGATAACACACACTTTTTTTCATCCGAGATATTACATTTACCCCTTTTTTAAAAAGAAAAAAAAAGGAAGGAAGAAAAGCAAATTAGTGTTACTTACTTTGGAATGTTCTTCTAGGAAGCTAGCCAGATGTTTATTACTTTAGAAGGCTGGAATTCTGGCCTAAGGAAAAAAGGAAAGATAATTACCTGTTTCAAAGCACTAGTTCTACTTATTCACAGTCTCGTCTCTGCAATTTTCAGACAGGCAGTCAGGACAATACATGTGTTTCTGTCTCAGATTTCTATTTGACTTTAGGCAAATGAATATTCATACCAAAACTCCAGCTAGCCAAAGAATGAAGGCCTTCAATATTGCCAGTTGTTTGGGTTTTTCTCTTGGATAGTAGCATTTATCCAACTATATAATTCATTGGAGATGGGTATAACTGCCCAGAGCACCCAAGTCCCAACTCTATTGCATGCGTGCAGTGTGAATGGGTGCATTTTTAAAATTATTTCAATTCATCAGATAAATAAATGTAGAAAAATGGATGGGGCTTCAATCACAATATGACACGCATCATCTTTCAAATGTTGAGCCCTTAATCTGGGACTTTGAGTTGTGATATTTCATCATTTATCCCATGCTCTTTTGTCCACCAAGTTTGCCTACAAACACATCTCCCTTTATATAAAAGCACAAAATAGCCAGCTCAATCTCACTCATATAAACATAGGTCCCACAGAGTGGGTCTTCTCCGGATCCCGTCAACCAAACAATGTCACTTGGCGGGACCCAGAGGAAGAGCCTTCTCTGTGGCGGCCCCGACCCTCTGGAACCAACTCCCCCCAGAGATTAGAATTGCCCCCACCTCCTTGCCTTTCGTAAACTGCTTAAAACCCACCTCTGCCGCCAGGCATGGGGGAACTGAGATAAACTTTCCCACTAGGTATTTACAATTTTATGCATGCTATGTCTGTATGTATGATTGGTTTTTATATAATGGGTTTTTAACTGTTTGTAGTATTGGATTTTGTTATATACTGTTTTACTGCTGTTGTTAGCCACCCCGAGTCTGCGGAGAAAGGCGGCATACAAATCCAATAAATAAATGAATAAATAAATAAATGAATAAATGAATAAATAAATGAATAAATGAATAAATGAATAAATGAATAAATGAATAAATGAATAAATGAATAAATGAATAAATGAATAAATGAATAAATGAATAAATGAATAAATGAATAAATGAATAAATGAATAAATGAATAAATGAATAAATGAATAAATGAATAAATGAATAAATGAATAAATAGACGGATGGATGGATGGATGGATGAATAAATAAATAAAATAAATAAAATAAATAATAAAATAAATAAAATAGATAAAATAGATAAAATAGATAAAATAGATAAAATAGATAAAATAGATAAAATAGATAAAATAGATAAAATAGATAAAATAGATAAAATAGATAAAATAGATAAAATAGATAAAATAGATAAAATAGATAAAATAGATAAATAACAGTTTTGCTTCCTCATCTATAAGCAGTTCGGTGGAATTTGAAACTTTTGAGTTGGTCTCATAAATTTGACAATTTCAAATTTCTAAATGGGCAAAATCAATAGTGAATGGCTTTCTAGTAATATGACTCTCCCACTATAAAATGTTCTCTGGGTTAAAACATATAAATAATATTAATTCAACACATAGTTAATGGATGGCACATACATGTTGAAGGTTAGGGTATATATGCATGGATTAAAGAAATAATCAAGCCCTAAACTTTTCAATAGTTCAGAAATTACCTAATATGAAAATACCTAATGAGTGACTTGAAGCAATTCATTAAGTATTGTCATTAACAAAACTAATGAAGTATTTTAAACTTGCTTAAGATGAATAATTATCAAGTAACAAT
Organism: Erythrolamprus reginae; assembly: GCF_031021105.1. Taxonomy (NCBI): domain Eukaryota; kingdom Metazoa; phylum Chordata; class Lepidosauria; order Squamata; family Dipsadidae; genus Erythrolamprus; species Erythrolamprus reginae. The sequence continues at coordinate 108,602,355 of NC_091953.1, read as the reverse complement.
ATCAATTTACTTCAAGAACAATGTTTTTTTATATTAAAAAAACTACATTTCTTTATTTTCTGATTGACAATTATAATTTCTTTTCTGCTTCTTGGAAAAATCTGAAATGATTTCCACAGTACATTTTTATTATTACCATTTAAAGCTAAAATAATATAATGGAAAATATCTATCTGCCTTTCTCTACTTAGGAAGTTTCTATAATTGTTTTATTATACATATTAATGTGGCATTGTTCCAAACATAGAAAATTTGAAGTTTAAAATTTACACTCAACTTCTAATTCAACCTCATATAGCTTTTTATAATTATACCTATATAGGTATACATATTCTCTTTTCAGATACCATCTGCATATTAATAAAACTTATTTAATTTTTTTTCCTTTAATTCCTCGTGGTAGTATTTTTCTTAATATATATTTAATGTTGAAGAAATAAATTAGATATTTATGTTTGAAATTTAAAACCTGTGTTTTAATAAGGACCCTAATATCCATCCAAGGTCATCTACCTTGGTAAACTTAGCCATAGTATATCTGAACATTTTACTTTAGAGTGGATCAGAAATATTGCAATGATATAGGTTTTATGTTTTCCTTCCTTAAAAAAAAAAAAAAATCTCTGAGTCTTCTGAAAAGGGCGGCATACAAAACTAATAAATAATAATAATAATTGAGAAAATGAAACACCAACTTTATAAATAATACAGCTAACATCACACGCACACCAAAAAGACACAAAACACAAAACCCACCACCACAAATGTATGTTTTTTCTGTTGGATTACAAGGCAGAAGCCCCAGGATCAAATTCCAGTAAGGGTATAGCTAGCTGATGAGGGCAGAACAAGACTGAAATAGCTCTATCCTAGTCTCCCTTAATTTAAAAATTAAGTAAAACATGTGATATATAGAGACTAGGATAGATATATTTTGGGCTTATTTTTTCTTTTATCTTTTATCTTTTCTTTTTAAAAAATGTTTCAATTTTTTCATTATGAATGAAATGATATCTGACTGGACTGAAGACATACTTGCGAATCACATTTTATCAATTCTTATTTAGACAAATGGTATATAAAATAATTTGCAGTTCTTATTACTTTGAAGACTGAATGCAATATATCTTATGTGTGGTATATTGAAGGAATGTCACAGTTCCTTTTTGCCTCTATGCCCATTTTGGCCTTTGAACAAGGCTGAAATGGTGCCACCCTAGTCTCCCTTAATTTTAAAAATTCAGCAAAAAAAAAAAGTGATATATATATATTAAAAAAGCAAAAAAAGGAGCTGTGATGTTCCTTCAATACACCAGGGTGATTCGACACAAAAATATGTAACCCTTCCCTGGTGCAGAGCTGAAGGGATTGGATACTGTAGCCTAGAGGTTAATTCTCTGCCTTACAAGGCAAAGGTTGCAGGTTCAAGTCCCAGTGAGGGTATGGCTAGCTGATGAGGCCAAAATAAGGCCGAAATAAACCTATCCTAGTCTCCCTTAATTTTCAAATTCAGCAAAAAACATGTGACATATATATATATATATACTGTATATATAAAATTATATGAAGACATCCATCAGGAAGGGATATATTTAGAATATGTTTTAGAACTTGGCAACTTTAAGATATGTGGATTTCAACTCCTAGAATTCCATAGCTAGCATATATTTTTCTGTTCCAGAGCTTTATAACAGAAAGCAAGAAACAAATATGATTCAACACAACTTAAGAGGCATTAAAGAGCCTATGCCCATGATGGCGACCCTATGGCGAACCCAGAGGTGGCACACAGAACTCTCTCTAAGGGCATGTGCACCATCATTAGCTGGTCTTTATGCAAGATGGAGCACCAGAAACCCACAGACCAACCGAATTGAATGGAACTATGTTTCTCATTTGTTCATGGCCCAATATGTATAATGGAATGCCTTCAGACACAGCCATCTGTTCCAAATTTATACAATTGTCTGCCTGAAGAATTGCTCACCAGCTTCAGAAAACCTACTCTACAAGATCTGAGGGAGTGGGCAGATATTGGGAAAAGACAGACGCTCAGATAATGGGCCCAATCGAATGAAACCAATCCAAAGCTTCAACCTCTCCCTTATTAAATGGATTTCGTTCTATGTTCCTAATTCTTGAGGCTAGTCCTCTCTTTTCTTTCCACATAATTGTCCTTTTTTCATTCCTGTAGATGTGCATTTTCAAAATACAACCTGTCAAAAAGTTGAGATATGTATTGTAAAATTGCTTTTGGTAAAGAAGCTTTTTCTTTGGTAAAGATGTTTTTTCTTACTTTCTAAAAGTTCAGTGACCACAGAATTTTTGAAGTTGGATATCAGCAAAGCTGTAGGACAAAGCAAACAATTGGCTTAAATGGAACTGTGATATATTTCTCTTTGCTTCATTTTAGTAGGTTTTTTTTAAATTGGCTATGGTGGCTGTACTCCAAGCTGCAGTTATTTTATAAAGAAATATAATCAGATTCATGTGATATTACATATCCTTAAAGTTTTCCATTTCAATCAAATAATTAAGCTATCCATTCTATCCAATAAACTAATAGGAGCCACACTGCTGCATATTACACAAAGAATTATGAAAAAATAGGCAAGTAAATACATTTGGCAGAGATTTTTGCCACATTCACCGTATTCTAGTTTGTGAATATTTGGGGACAAAAGGAGGCATTCTTTTTCTTTAAAAAAAAAAAACTCAGGAAAAGTAGCAATCAGCAGTAGTAATACGTGTGGTAAAGAACTAGAAGAGTTGGATCCATTTCTTGATCTTTAAAATAAAATGTAACAAGAACAGCTAAAGGCGGGGAATCAAATATTCCAAAACTAACACAGAGAGTAATCAGCCACTTAAAGCTTTCAGTCACGGGAAAATGTGTTTCAAACCCAAAGTGTTTTCATGATGAAAATAAGCAAGGAGAGTGTCCAGAAGAACATATTCAGGCATTGCCCAGACTTTTTGTCGCCAGTTGTTTAACCATGGTTAAGAGGCTGAGGATGGGTGATTTCTTTTCTTTTCTTCTTCAGATTTACTCTTTCATTTATTTTTACTTACCGGTAGGTGACATTTTGCATGCTGCAATAAAAACACAGTTAATCTTAATTATGATCCCACAATTCAAGAATTGAAAAATGGAAATAACATTTCAGAATTTGGTTTGCCTTTTTTTTTCTTTTTTAGTTTAGCTGATTAAAACTGATTCAAAACACTGCTTAGCTTGCGATGGACTTCATTATCAAGTTTCATATTGTTTTCAGGACAAAACATTTTGTTTTTGTCATCTGCATTATCTTCCGCCTAGAATAAGAATGATTCAGATAGATTGCAGACATCACAAAAGTGTTTTAATTCCAGTAAACTAATTTGTATGTGGCTTTTGCAAAAGAGGACACACACACAGAGAGAGAGAGAGACAGAGACAGAGAGGGAGAGAGAGAGAGAGAGAAAGCCCTGGTTATAGTCAGGATCTTTTCTATCAAACTTTTCACATTCTTTCCATCCATAAATCCCTTATAATCAAGCTGCGTATTCTTCTCTTGGAAGAACTGAATCATAGCAGATACTGAATCAGTACCATTTTTTATCTATCAATCAAGTCCTTCACAAGGACCTGGAATAAGCCAATTATTATTTATTATTATGGTTATTCTGTAATCTTACCAAGAAAACTGCAGAGACCATTCCAGGCAGGAGGGAGGGAGAGAGGAAGGAAGGAAGGAAGGAAGGAAGGAAGGAAGGAAGGAAGGAAGGAAGGAAGGAAGGGATTCAGTTTTACTTTTAGTGAAACCTGCAGGGAGAGAAGAAGAAAAAAGGCTTGCTGATGTGTCTCGTTTCTCCAGGCAAACTACTGTAAAGCTGCAAAGAAAGCTCTCACTCATCCAAAGAAAGAGTTTTCTTCTTCTATTTTCTAAAAAAAATTGTTCATAATCACCCTCCTCTATTCAGTTTTCTTTAAGGAGAAATGATTGGCCAAGATAGTCTTGCAATAAAACCCACTGAGTCATGCAAAAATGAGTCTGAGATGCAAATGTGGAAAGCAGAACACGATTATAGATAAATAAATGTCACAATGTTATGCTTTGTCTAGAAAGAGGTATATATTATCGCTGTTTTCTCTACCTGCCTTGCACCAGAAATCTGGTAAAATAAGCCATAATAGCCTAACTTTTGAGCTCAACAAGATAAGAGGCAGATGAATTTTCTGAAAACGTTTAACATTTTTTCCTCTCCTTTTAAGAAGACGAGCAGACCACAGCACTATGGAAAAATAGTTTCGAATCAGTTTCTGTTCTTTGTTGTTCACATGGGTGATCTGTTGTCACCTGCAAAAGTTTGTTGCATGCTTAAGTATGTTGGTGTTTAAGCTGCCGTCTGTCTTTTGGTTAATACAGTGGGTTACTCATCCTCAGCTTTCATTATCAGATAAGGGCACTATGGAGAGAAAGAAGTACTGTATATAAGAAGGAGTAGAGGAAAATAGGGCTCAAGAATCAGGAACAAAAGGAAGCTTTGATCCTCCTTTCCTGCCACAACAGTTAGCAAACACAACCACATGTTCCAGTATGGGACTGCCACAAGGGCCTTGCCAGTCTAACAGACAAGTGAGTTCTCCTACACCAGAAGCCAAAGTTAACCACTGAAAAAAGTGACATCCAATATGATATTCCAGAAATAGTCTAAGGGACTGTTCAGCTGGCAACCTAGTTCAAGGCCCGAGAAACCAAAGCAAGATTGGTTGATATTTGGTCCTAAAATTGGACCATAAAGAGAAAATTCCTGGGGCTTTTTAGGGTTTCCTTTCCCTCCCACAGATTATGGGCTTTGCTGAAATAGATAGGAAAGAAACTGACATCTTCAGTCTGCAATTAGGAACTGTGTTTTCCCCAAACATCTGAAGAAAATGTGGTAGTACAGGTAGTTGGAAAAGAGATAAAACTTGTATTTGGATTCATATATATTTCAACTTCAAAACAATCAGAGATTTAAAATTTCTTTTTATGTAGACAAATATGAGAGTAGACCTGTTTCTCTCTTTAAAAAAAAAAAAAAAGGCTGGAGTAACATCTATGGCTAAATCTTCCAAATTCAGAAAATTTGAGGCAGAGTTCAATAAATTAGATATGGGAAGATCATTGTTCTGACAATCTATCAGTCTTTCTGTCTCATCTCATTTCATCTCTCTCCCTCCCTCTCATCTATTTATATGACACAATCAGTGTTGGGCGAACCCAATGAAATTCGGGTTCGGCGGACTTCGGTAAAGTCGGGCGGACTTTACAAAAAATTCGGGTGATGTCACCGAAACCAAACCCGAACCCGAACACTCCATGACGTCGAAACTGTGAGATTTCCCAGTTCCTTTTGCTGAAAGGACCTCCCTTTATTTGCTTTGGAGAGAGGCTGGAAACATAGTTAATTCCATAGCGCAATGGTTAGCTCTCTCGACTTTTAATCTAGCGATTGGGGTTCAAATCCCGATGGAACCACCTTTTTTAAATTTTAATTTTTTTTTAATTTATTAGTATTAGTATTATTAGTATTATCATCATCATTATCACCATCATCATGCTTCTTTATATAATAAAAGGGGTTTGGGTCCTTTTAATCCTTTCTTAGTGGGAAAAAAAGAAAGCATGAAAAAGACCCTCCAGCTCTTGGGGGGCAAAAGGGAACCTTCCTGATATGCCCATGGAAATAATTAATGATGATGATGATGATGATGATGATGATGATAATCATCATCATCATCATCATCATCAGAGGAAGGGGAAGGAAGGAAAGTAAAAGAAGGGGGAAGGAAGTTGAAAGAAGGAGGAAGGAAGATAAAATCAGAGGAGAGGGAAAAAAGGAAGAAAGGTACAATCGGGCGGACTTTACAAAAAATTTGGGTGATGCCACCGAACCCGAACACTCCATGACGTCAAAATTGTGAGATTTCCCAGCTCCAGGGGGATGGAAAGAAGGAAGCACTAAGGATTTGAAGGTGGTTCAAGTGACTGGGTGGGAGTGTGTAATGTCAGGTTGGCCATACCCACCCAAGTTTTGTGGCTCTCAATGTTTTGTTTTCTGTGGAAAATGGATTCAGCATTTGAGAGAATCATCATTGGAAACAGAAATGGTGTAAGGTCTGAGGGACAAACACGTCAACAGAGATTAGAGAAACTAAATATGTACAGCCTGGGGGGCAGAAAGGAAAGGAGAGGACATTTATGAAATCTTTAATTATATTAATAATAATAATAATAATAATAATAATAATAATAATAATAATAATTATTATTATTATTATTATTATTATTATTTATTAGATTTGTATGCCGCCCCTCTCCGAAGATAATGTATGTGAATAAGGTTCTAGAAGGCAATGTTTTCACTATTAGGCAAATTTCAAATTGACAGAAGGGAAGTTCAGAATTAAGACTAGAAGGCATTATTTCAGAGAAGAAGCAGTGAAAGCTTGGAATCAACTTCCAGTGGTGAGTGGATCAGTAATCAGTAACTGAATTTAAACATGCTTGGAATAAACACATGTTCATCATCCAACAAAAATTAAAATATTAAATTAATAAAATGTAAAAATAATAAATAAATTAAAAAGAAAGAAAACAAATAAATTCAAAGGGTGGACTCATTGGATCACTGGGTCTTTTTCTGCCATCAGTTTTCTATATTTTTGTGTTATTCAACAGATTACAGTGTTCCCTCGATTTTCACGGGTTCAAACTTCACGAAAAGTCTATACCACGGTTTTTCCAAAATATTAATTAAAAATACTTCATGGGTTTTTTCCCTATACCACGGTTTTTCCCACCCAATGACATCATATGTCATTGCCAAACTTTTGTTTGCCTTTAATAAATATATTTTTTAATAAACTTTAATAAATAAACAGGGTGAGTAATAATCTAAACGGTTGTTAAGGGAATGGGAAATTGCAATTTAGGGGTTTAAAGGGCTAAGGGAAGGCTTGTGATACTGTTCATAGCCAAAAATAGTGTATTTACTTCCGCATCTCTACTTCGCGGAAATTCAACTTTTGCGGGTAGTCTTGGAACGCATCCCCCGTGAAAATCGAGGGAACACTGTATATAACTGAACAGGAATCAGCTTGATTAGAAACTGGAAAGCTGTCATTTGAAATGGAAGGGTTAAAAACGAATGTGAATATTTTCCCAGGCTAAGTGCATCAATACATAATGGGAAATACATTTTAAAAAAAATATTTCTGGGCTGAGAGATAGAAATGATTTTCAGCTCATAGAAATGCCATGGGATAGTCTTGGAGAACTGGATAACATGGTTAGATCACTAATCCGACCCCCCATTGTCACGGCTCTTCCAAGGATGGAAACATCTGTAGAAGGAAGTCAATTCAACACATGTGGGCTTGCAGCCTGGCCTGAACAAACGTGAACATTTAAGAGCAAATGCCAACTGGCATGCCGTTTTTTCATACGTGACTGTGACTCCTTCAGGATAGGACTTTAATTGAAATGAAAAATGACAGATCCTAGGATGCTGCCAATCAAGGGGACATATTGTTGCAAAGCTCCCCTGTTATTGTCACCGAGCTAAGCTTGGAAAAATGTGATCATGACATGAAACATCCTCTGTTTTTCACTCTTGGATCTGACTATTGGCAGCATGGCTGCTTAGATGGAAAGAAATGAACCAACAAGGAGGTTAAGGAGAACCGTCTGTCATGGAAAAAAAAAATAGACTCCAGTATCTGGAGCTTTCCATCTTTAAGCATCAACTGGTATCCTTGAAGCATCCCCAAAATTCATTCACAAATTTCAGTAGATGATTTAATGGCAGTTAAATTAAAACAGTCTTAAAGTGTATGAGATAAACACAGTTTTAACTACATAAAGGAAAGCTTTGAAGTCAAAGAGAAAGCCACAGGCAGTTGGATATATAATGCTTCATCTCATTATCCAATATTCTGAACAAAATGTGCATCATCATTCAGAGTAAATTAGAAAAAAAAAGCTACAAGATACTTGGCAAAGAGTAAGCTCTATCTGAATTCATAAGATCTAAAGAAATGAAACCGACATGTCACTGAGGTCCTGATCTCTTGCCAACTCCTGTGAATTATTCTGCTTATTCCAACTTTCACAGCACATGTGGACTCTCTCACATATACAGCTGGGGACCTTAAGAACATGTTGGCAGCTCACGTGCCAGCAGCGCCAATGAAGCATCGCTTGGTTCCACGGAGCCACCTGAGTTCTTCCATAAATCTAATAACCTGGGATTATAATGCTGGCATTTCCTCATTGAACATACCCAAGACAAGACTCTCTTCAAAGATAAAAAGAAAAGAAAAGCTATCTTACACCTACTAAAGAAAGAAAATCAAATCCTGATATAATAGCAATTAAGCTCTGAAAGTGCAGTAATAATCATAAAGGCAACCTTGCAGTAAGTGGTTCAATTTGAGCTGGATAGGACTGGTTACAATTCAATTAAATTTTTGTTTTGCAAAAATGTGTGTGTGTGTGTTTTTTTTTACTTACCACAACCTGTTGCAACCCTTATTTATTTATTTATTTATTTATTTATTTATTTATTGGATTTGTATGCCGCCCCTCTCAAGAGCCTCGGGGCGGCTAACAGCGACAATAAAACAGTGTACAATAGTAATTTGGTATTGATGATTAAAAATCAATTAATATAAAAACCAAACATACATACATACATACCATGCATAGAATTGTAAAGGCCTAGGGGGAAAGAGGATCTCAATTCCCCCATGCCTGGCGGCAGAGGTGGGTTTTAAGTTGTTTACGAAAGGCAAGGAGGGTGGGGGCAGTTCTAATCTCTGGGGGGAGTTGGTTCCAGAGGGCTGGGGCCGCCACAGAGAAGGCTCTTCCCCTGCGTCCCGCCAGGCGACATTGCTTAGTTGACGGGACCCGGAGAAGATCCACTCTGTGGGACCTAACTGGTCGCTGGGATTCATGCAGCAGAAGGCGGTCCCTGAGGTAATCTGGTCCGGTGCCATGAAGGGCTTTATAGGTCATAACCAACACTTTGAATTGTGACCGGAAACTGATCGGCAACCAATGCAGACTGCGGAGTGTTGGTGTAACATGGGCATATTTGGGAAAGCCCATGATTGCTCTCGCAGCTGCATTCTGCACGATCTGAAGTTTCCGAACATTTTTCAAAGGTAGCCCCATGTAGAGAGTGTTACAGTAGTCAAGCCTCGAGGTGATGAGGGCATGAGTGACTGTGAGCAGTGACTCCCGGTCCAAGTAGGGTCGCAACTGGTGCACAAGGCGAATCTGGGCAAACGTCCCCCTCGCCACAGCTGAAAGATGTTTCTCTAATGTCAGTTGTGGATCGAGGAGGATGCCCAAGTTGCGAACCTTCTCTGAGGGGGCCAGTGATTCTCCCCCCAGGGTAATGGATGGACAGATGGAGTTGTCCTTGGGAGGTAAGATCCACAGCCACTCCGTCTTGTCTGGGTTGAGTTTGAGCTTGTTGACACTCATCCAGGCCCTAACATCCTCCAGGCACCGGCCCATCACTTCCACTGCTTCATTGGCTGGACATGGGGTGGAGATGTATAACTGGGTATCATCGGCGTATTGATGATACCTCACCCCATGCCCTTGGATGATCTCACCTAGCGGTTTCATGTAGATATTAAATAGCAGGGGGGAGAGGACCGACCCCTGAGGCACCCCACAAGGGAGAGACCTAGAGGTCGACCTCTGATCTCCTACTAACACCGACTGCGACCGACCAGAGAGGTATGAGGAGAACCACTGAAGAACAGTGCCTCCCACTCCCAACCCCTCTAGTCGGTGCAGAAGGATACCATGGTCCATGGTATCGAAAGCCGCTGAGAGGTCAAGAAGCACCAGGACAGAGGACAAGCCCCTGTCCTGGGCCCGCCAGAGATCATCCATCAATGCGACCAAAGCAGTTTCCGTGCTGTAGCCGGGCCTGAATCCAGACTGCTGAGGACCTAGATAATCGGCTTCTTCCAAGGACCGCTGGAGCTGAAGTGCCACCACCTTCTCAACAACCTTCCCCATAAAGGAACCCTTGCCCATTAAGCTGACAGAGATTTCTTTTATTACTCCTTGCGATACTGTATTGTATAAGAAAAGGCCAACCTAATGGAGATAGCATGCCTGGTATTTTTTCTCCATGACCTGTCATCTTTATGCAATTTTGTTTGAAAGGATAAACTAATCACCTAAGAGTCCTAAGAATTAAACTACAGTAATCCCTCATTTTTTGCGGGGATGCGTTCCGAGACCACCCTTGAAAAACAAATATCCGTAAAGTAGAGGAAAAATATTTTTTAATGTATTTAACGAGTATTTGGACTTTTAAAACCCACCCTTTGCATTAAACAGTCATTCTGTAATGTTTCTCAGCTGGAACTACATGTGATATCCTCCCAGTTTCTTTGATAGTGTACAGTAGTACTGTAGAAGAATTTTATGAATTTTTAATGGATTTAAAATTTTCAATGAATTTAATGGATTTAAACCTCCTTTGAAAACCCGTGAAGTAGCGAATCTGCAAAAGATGAACCGCAAAGTAGCGAGGGATTACTGTATTCAATATTTTGCTCCTTCAACATAGCTGGTCAGCTAAATGTGTACTACAGAGCAGTGATGGGCTACCAAAACTTTTACTGCATTGCTGTGGGCATGGCTTATTTTGTGGGAGTGGCTTGATATTCATGTGACCGGGATGGCTTAAAGGTTATGTGACTGGGTGGGAGTGGATTACCAAGCAAGATAAATTTTCACATAGGTGCTTGGACACTTTTTCAGTTGATTAAGTCACATTACTTGAATAGCTACAAAAAGAACAAATGATAGGCAGCATTATTTATTGAGGAGCACAGTAACATTTTCAGGTTTTGTACTGAACCCACAAAGTTCAGTATGATAACAGATTAGGCAAGTAGCTCAATTTTCTTTAATTGCTATAAAATTTCAGTTCTAGATAATGATTAAAATGATTAAAGTGTTTATGGGTAAAAACATACTAATTAATTATTTCCTATTTTAAAAGTAATTATGGATCATACTAAAGTACTAAAGAAGGAAGGACAATAAAAAAAACTATTAAATAGTGCATAAACTTACTACTCCCACTTCATTCCCATGAGGGTAGAAGCCTATTACTGCTATGGAGAAACTCTGCAATTGTGGTATTCATAACATGATCTCTGAAAAGCTTCAGTGGACATCCTTTATAAAGTTATGGTAGAATGGACCAGCCAAGAAACTTTTAATTTTTTTTCATAGGGAAATTCTTTGAAAAATCAAACGCAACCTATAATTTGGTTCAAATATAATTTACCAGTCGAACCACTGTTTTCCCAGGAAAAAAAGCTGGATTTTAAAAGCCAGTAAAGTGGCCTTTCTGGTATATTGATGGTTTCGAGATCAAATATGTTAATAGAGGAGGAAAGCTGTACATCCAGTGCAATTTTGCACAACTCCCCACTACAGCAGGGAGGCAAGGAATATTGCATGTTCCATCCCCTAGGGAGGTACACCTGGTGTGACTCAGAAGAAGTGCCTTTTCCACGGTGGCTCCCTCTCTCTGGAACATCATTCCCCCAGAGCTTAGACTGGCCCCGTCTCTAACATACTTTTTTTCTTAACTGTTATATATTTTTATTTTGAAATGTACATAATACATGAACAGGGTGGCATCTGGGTATCGTTAGTTTTGTTACACAGTGATTGTGATAATATTGATAGTATTAGTTACATTAATAATACAAACAAAATTCTAATAATCATTCTAAATATTAACATTAATGTTATTGATATATTAGTGTTTTCTCCATCCTGTGTATAATTCTTCATCATTTATTCAATATGTTGATACACAATTCTAATAACCATAATACTCTAACATTCTTTAGGAAAGCGCTGAAGACCTGGTTCTGCCAGTGGGCCTGTGGAACCCAGAGCAGGATGGCACCATTGAATTTGAGATGAGCTATGGAAAAAAGAGAGATTTGTTTGTAATCTTATAGGGCAATGATGGCGAACCTATATGTTGTGGTTAGCTCTGGCCCCGCTCCTGCCCCAAGGACTGTGGATATGGGGGAGACAGCCACATGCTGCAGGCCTGTTTTGCCCCCGGTGGAATCTGATGATGAAGGCTCCTCTGACCAAGAAGACATGAGTGACAGGGAGGAGGAGAGTGGGGCAGACAGCTCAGAAGGAGATCAATTATCTAGCTCCTCCTTGGATTCAGAACAAGAGTTAATGATACAGCCACGCATGCGGAGAGCGATGCATGGGCAACAACAACTGAGAGATTATTATCAAAGAAAATGAGGCCACCTGTGGTTGGGTGGGGCTGTGGTAATTAGTGAGGCTGCTATAAATAGCAGCCTGTGGGTTTGGCCATTGTGAAGGATTATCTGATCGTTGTGTTTCGTGACTGCTTTACTGACTTTGACTTTTTTGTGTGCTGATTTTTCCCCGCTTTGAAACTAAACCAGGGCAAAGTGTGTTTCACTTTGTGAAAGAAGAAGGACTATGAATTGCCTCACAGCTGCAAGCTAAGTATCACAAAACTAATAAGGGACTTGTACAAATTACCAGTTTGTTTGGAGACAAGTGCTCTTTGCTATACCAAAAGAGGGCTTAGTTTAAGTGACTTTTCATTATAAAGAACACTGTTTTGAATTTTCAAATGTGTGTGTGTCTGAAATTTGTACCTGTGAATTTTTGGGAGGAGTCTACCAGAGAGCCCGACAGAACACATAGAAACATAGAAACATAGAAGACTGACGGCAGAAAAAGACCCCATGGTCCATCTAGTCTGCCCTTTTACTATTTCCTGTATTTTATCTTACAATGGATATATGTTTATCCCAGGCATGTTTAAATTCGGTTACTGTGGATTTACCAACCACATCTGCTGGAAGTTTGTTCCAAGGATCTACTACTCTTTCAGTAAAATAATACTTTCTCATGTTGCCTTTGATCTTTCCCCCAACTAACTTCAGATTGTGTCCCCTTGTTCTTGTGTTCACTTTCCTGTTAAAAACACTTCCCTCCTGAACCCTATTTAACCCTTTAACATATTTAAATGTTTCGATCATGTCCCCCCTTTTCCTTCTGTCTTCCAGACTATACAGATTGAGTTCATTAAGTCTTTCCTGATACGTTTTATACTTCAGACCTTCCACCATTCTTGTAGCCCGTCTTTGGACCCGTTCAATTTTGTCAATATCTTTTTGTAGGTGAGGTCTCCAGAACTGAACACAGTACTCTATGTCTAGTGTTGGGGCATTCACAACCACCACTGGCAGACCATTCCATTGGTTGATCACCCTCACTGTCAGAAAGTTCTTCCTTATTTCCAAGTTGAATCTCTCCTTTGTCAGTTTCCATCCATTGCTCCTGGTCTGGCCCGCTGATGCCCTGAAAAACATATATGGCTCCACCTTTTCCTCTTCAGACTGAAACACTGAAGCTTCATTCTGAAGCACTTTTAAAATAGATATTCCTTTGCTGTTTTGAAAATCTATTTTTCCTTTCCCACTCTAAAGTCAAATATTTCAGCCATATGGGGATGTGCACACCTTGTCACTATCATATTCCATCTCAGATCTATCAGAAATTAATAGATTATGGATGTATGGAAAGATACATGTTAGATGATAGATGATAGATAGATTAGATAGATAGATTAGATAGATAGATAGATAGATAGATAGATAGATAGATAGATAGATGATAGATAGATAGATAGATAGATAGATAGATAGATAGATAGATAGATAGATTAGATTAGATTAGATTAGATAGGCAGACAGACAGACAGACAGACAGACAGACAGACAGATAGATAGATCAGAGATACACAGAGATACACAGAGAAAATAAAGATAGGTGACATAATAGATGACAGAAAACATGATAAATGATAGGTAAGATAGGTAATATATAGTGGATAATTACAGGTAAGCCAAGGCAAGGCAGGACAGGACAAGATAGGATGACAAGACAGGACAAGGTAAAGTAAAGTAAGGTATAATGAATCAGCGAATGTGTGTGCTTCCCATCTCAAAATAATTGCCTGCTTTGGCACATGTGCTAATGAATTTTTACATTTTTTTAAATGTAAAAAAAATATTTTTTTTTTGTTTTTCTTTCTTTCTTCTGTAGGTGTTTTAATTGTTAAAAACAATTGGGGAAAATGTGGGTGCAGAACACTTTAACAGTCCTTTTCTTGTCCTAAACTTTGTATGAGACTAGAAATGAAACTCTTATCTGCTTTATTAATAAAGATTTGTATTCTGTGAAAAACTATGTAGAAAATCCAGGGAAAGGGAACTTAAAACTTTGGAAAATGGACCCGATCCAAATCATGATCTCCTTGGGTGCTGTGTATGAGACTATGAGAAAACATCTCTAATATTTTATTTAACTTTCACTGTATAGAGTAAGGTGAGTATTGCCAAGTATGAATGCAAATAGAGCTTGTGAAATATAATCAGATATTTTAGGTTTTGGGTTTGTTTTACAAAAGTATCAGAAAGTATGCTTTGGCACTTTAGAGGTTAGGCATGTAATCTTAAACACTCATCTAGTAAGAAGGAAAATCTGCTGTACTCAACAAGCTTCCCATATGATTACTAAGCGCATACCTAATATTGAGAAATGCAGGGCACATATGTTCTATAAGCATGAGCTGACTTCACCAAATGCAAATTTGCACACCCCCACAAAGAGAGAACATCTGCAGAGCTTTACAGATGAAAATGAACAAAAATTGCTTCACGCAGTAAAAAGGACTGTAACAAACTGCAAAAAAGAATCTTTGCGGTTTGATTCCCAACCTATCAGAAACTGCACAACCCTTCTGTAATGTGGTTTTGGTTTAATTCTGGGATTCATTCAGCATTCTTGTCAAATGTCTAACAACTGTAGCAATTCATGAAGTAACACTGTGACAAAGGATGGCTTTAAGTTTTTCTATGAAATTAACACCTGAATAGTTCATTTTTCTACCCTCCGGAATATTCTGGAATAGAAAATGCACTCATCATCAATTGGTAAAATGTCTCCCACAATTTTAACATATTTGTATATCATAGAAACATAGAAACATAGAAGACTGACTGCAGAAACAGACCTCATGGTCCATCTAGTCTGCCCTTATACTATTTCCTGTATTTTATCTTACAATGGATATATGTTTATCCCAGGCATGTTTAAATTCAGTTACTGTGGATTTAGCAACCACGTCTGCTGGAAGTTTGTTCCAAGGATCTACTACTCTTTCAGTGAAATAATATTTTCTCACATTACTTTTGATCTTTCCCCCAACTAACTTCAGATTGTGTCCCCTTGTTCTTGGGTTCACTTTCCTATTAAAAACACTTCCCTCCTGAACCTTATTTAACCCTTTAACATATTTAAATGTTTCCATCATGTCCCCCCCTTTTCCTTCTGTCCTCCAGACTATACAGGTTGAGTTCATTAAGTCTTTCCTGATATGTTTTATGCTTAAGACCTTCCACCATTCTTGTAGCCCATCTTTGGACCCGTTCAATTTTGTCAATATTTTTTTGTAGGTGAGGTTTCCAGAACTGAACACAGTATTCCAAATGTGGTCTCACCAGCGCTCTATATAAGGGGATCACAATCTCCCTCTTCCTGCTTGTTATACCTCTAGCTATGCAGCCAAGCATCCTACTTGCTTTTCCTACTGCCCGATGACACTGCTCACCCATTTTGAGACTGTCAGAAATCACTACCCCTAAATCCTTCTCTTCTGAAGTTTTTGCTAAGACAGAACTGCCAATGCAATACTCAGATTCAGGATTCCTTTTCCCCAAGTGCATTATTTCACATTTGGAAACATTAAACTGCAGTTTCCATTGCTTTGACCATTTATCTAGTAAAGCTAAATCATTTACCATATTACAGACCCCTCCAGGAATATCAACCCTATTGCAGGCTTTAGAGTCATCGGCAAATAGGCAAACCTTCCCTACCAAACCTTCCCCTATGTCACTCACAAACATATTAAAAAGAATAGGACCCAGAACAGACCCTTATTGGCATGATTGATTAATTAATTTATCATTCATCCATTGGATAAAATAATGGGTGATGGATGGAGAGAGAGGGAGGGAGGGAGAGGTAAGGAGGGAGGGAGAGAGGGAGGAAAGGAGGAAGGAAGGAAGGAATTCTGTTTAATGATTAAATTCCTAACTCCACATGCTCAGATAGATATGAAACTCACCCTCCATGTCTACAGTTAATGTTTTTTTATTCCTAAGTACTTCAGGTGTAAACAGTTGAGCAAAAGATTTTCTGGATGTCTTCAACTGATAATAAATAGTCCATTACAGGAATCTGATTCCATAAGCTTTTTAAAACTTTCTGTATCAAGGGTATGCATCTTCTAGAAGTTCAGAGAACACACTTAGAAACTGGGAACTGTCTGGGCGTGTTTGCAAAACCTTAACATTGCAAAATTTACAGCACCTATTTGCCCCTATTTCTGTCCCCCAAATCTAAAACAAAATGTATAATTGGGAATTATCTCATCAGAGGAAGAGGTCACTTGAAATCTAATGAATGAAGCAGATTATTTTGTTTAATTGTAATTATGGGGGGGGAGAACAGCTGTGTACTACTAACTGTGTAGTTCGATTTTGACAGCTTAAGCAAGGGAGACCATGTTTTGATAATCAGGGCCATACCAATGTGATTGAGGATTCAGTTTGAATTAACAATATACAGTTCTAAACATATAGCAATGGATTGCTTTGGCCCGGGTTTTAATTTTTGGTTTTTGGCAACAGTGCAAATTTCTTATGCGGATCCAAAAGAAAAATAGTTTAAAGGCAATTTTGAAGAATAACCCATTAAAATGTTGCTCCTTGCTATTAACTCGTTTTTAATCTTTTCCTTTTTAGAACAAATTATTTTACTAGATTTCAATTTTCTTTTTGCAGTAGCTAAAGGGCAAATAACTTCTTCTTTTAAAAAGAACTAAGGTGATTTATTACACAGATCCTTCATTTTCCCCTCTTTGTGAGTTATACTATATGTACTGTAACATACAAGTTTCCTTTTCACCCCAGGAAATATAAACATGTAACGTCATACAAGAATGTTAAATAAATGACAGAAGAAACATCAATAAATGAACATCTAAATTAAAGGGTAGAGGACAGTGGGGCATAAAAACATAGAAACATATAAGTCTGATGGCAGAAAAAGACCTCATGGTCCATCTAATCTGCCCTTATACTATTTTCCTTATTTTATCTTAGGATGGATATATGTTTATCCCAGGCATGTTTAAATTCAGTTACTGTGGATTTATCTACCACGTCTGCTGGTAGTTTGTTCCAAGGATCTACTACTCTTTCAGTAAAATAATATTTTCTCATGTTTCTTTTGATCTTTCTCCCAACTAACTTCAGATTGTGTCCCCTTGTTCTTGTGTTCACTTTCCTATTAAAAACACTTCCCTCCTGGACCTTATTTAATCCTTTAACATATTGAAATGTTTCGATCATGTACCCCCTTTTCCTTCTGTCCTCCAAACTATACAGATTGAGTTCATTAAGTCTTTCCTGATAAGTTTTATGCTTAAGACCTTCCACCATTCTTGTAGCCCGTCTTTGGACCCGTTCAATTTTGTCAATATCTTTTTGTAGGTGAGGTCTCCAAAACTGAACACAGTATTCCAAATGTGGGCACATATAATTAATGTGATGCATTCAGTAGCATATCATTCTCCTCCTGGTTCTGGCAGAAGCTTAATACCATTTAGCTCCAGTGTGGAAATAATGTGTCCTTACCATTTCTGAGTCTGTTTGTGGAATTCTGAGAAGGTTTTGGAGAAGAGTTACTGCAGTGGGTAGAAGCCTGCCATTCACCCCACAATTGTCATGTTGTATTTAATCCCAGTACATCTGTTTACAAGAGCAGAGGAAGTTTCAATAAAAACAAGATTCCAAAAGAATCTATGTACACCGGCATTAGAATAAAGAGGCTTTTTTAAAAAGAAAAAAGAAAGTCAAAGGGGATCAAGAGATTAGTGAGCAACAAAACTGGTGCCTGTGGGCAGAACACTAAAGACCTAACCTCAGGATAACAAGATGAATGAAAATAGAGGAGACATTAGAAGTAGTCCCACTGAAGTTGTATATGGCAGGTAGCTTCTGTCTGTGGAAAAATGTCTTCTTCGCCATTTATACAAAGATAGGTCCATTCTAATGAATCTGGAGCCATAGAAACATAGAAACATAGAAGACTGATGGCAGAAAAAGACCTCATGATCCATGTAGTCTGCCCTTATACTATTTTTTGTATTTTATCTTAGGATGGATCTATGTTTATCCCAGGCATGTTTAAATTCAGTTACTGTGGATTTACCAACCACGTCTGCTGGAAGTTTGTTCCAAGGATCTACTACTCTTTCAGTAAAATAATATTTTCTCATGTTGCTTTTGATCTTTCCCCCAACTAACTTCAGATTGTGTCCCCTTGTTCTTGTGTTCACTTTCCTATTAAAAACACTTCCCTCCTGAACCTTATTTAACCCTTTGACATATTTAAATGTTCAACGTGTGGTCCGAGTTCTAGATCATGTCCCCTCTTTCCCTTCTGTCCTCCAGACTATACAGATTGAGTTCATTAAGTCTTTCCTGGTATGTTTTATGCTTAAGACCTTCCACCATTCTTGTAGCCCGTCTTTGGACCCGTTCAATTTTGTCAATATCTTTTTGGGGGTGAGGTCTCCAGAACTGAACACAGCCATATTGCTTCACGCCAAAAAGGGATCAAGGTGGGTCAGATCGGCATCATTTGGAAAATCTGGTGCATTCACATATGTGCTCAGAAACCAAGATTGTTGAACATAGAGAAACTCTGCTTTTTTAGAAGAGACCTGTCTTTTTGCCTTGCACAGGCACCTTGGAGGGGCACTTTGCTTGGATCTCATCAAAGGCAAAGTGCCTTTGGAACACTTTGCAGCCTACTCAATTAGCTGAAACATGGAGCCACAGGACATTAGTCCCATTTCTTTCCTCAAAAGAGAACACCAGAAAAGAACCACAAGCTATTTTTGCAACTAGCTTTCCTTTAGATTCATGAAACATGCAGGGCAAGTCTAAAGAAGGTTTGCACTACTCATGCTTTGGCTGTATACCCTGGAAAGGGTTATTGTTCTTGCTTCTATTCAAAGAAATGCTGCAAACCAAAGGCATTCTGTAGGAGCCAGATTAATGACAACGGATGCTGAGTCCAGATAAAAGATGTGGAAAAATATAATATAAATGCTTCTTAGGAGCACTTAGTTAACTATCAGTAGTGACTAAGCAAACAGTCTTAAAAGCAAGCAGCCACTATGCTGCTGGTATTGGAGGAGATGTAATTCAGGGTGCTTTACATTAGGAGTTTCATTGGGATTTAACCCATCAAACCAGCTGCTCACTGGATCAGCATTCATTTCAAGGGTACTTGCCCGAGGGTCTGGCGCAAGGACATTGTATCTATTGTGATTTGCATATTGTAATGCAAAATTAGTTTAGCAGCAATTCAAGACGTTTGCAACTGAACTGTAAAAACTTGAGTTTCAAGAGGCTTGGAGCAAACAAAGGCTGAAAAACGTAGAGAATCATAAACTTCACAAGAACATGAATCAAGCTATTGATTAGAAACCAAGGCTGCCCAGTTTTCAATATAGTGAATGAAACACATTTAGTACATCAACAGACATTACAAATGAAAACACTTCAGGCACTGCCATATTTTTTTAAAAGTATGGTATCAGCTTTTCTTCCCAACTATTTATTGGAAATGAGGGTGGTTATGCATGTGGAACTTGCATTTTCAAATCTTTATGAAACTTATTTGGGGGGAAAGCTTTTAGAATAACTCTTCAGATGCTTTGAAAGAGAAACTACCAAGACAATGATTTCCATCAGCCTCTCAATTCTCCCATTCTATCATTTTCATTTATTCTTCCTATTTCATTGGTTAATGGTAATCTTGTTTATATCATCTCGAAACAGAATATCCTATGAAAATAGACTAACAATCCTGGCCCTAGAAAGCCTAGAACTATGGCGCCTAAAACACGATTTGAGTATTTCCCACAAGATCATATGCTGCAATGTCCTACCAGTCAATGACTACTTCGGCTTCAACCGCAACAACACAAGAGCACGCAACAGATTCAAACTTAATACGAACCGCTCCAAACTTGACTGTAAAAAATATGATTTCAACAATTGAGTTATCGAAGCGTGGAACTCATTGCCGGACTCAATTGTGTCAACCCCTAACCCCCAACATTTCTCCCTTAGACTCTCCACGATTGACCTCTCCAGGTTCCTAAGAGGCCAGTAAGGGGCGTACATAAGTGCACTGGTGTGCCTTTCGTCCCCTGTCCAATTGTCTTTCCTTTCTCTCACTTATCATATATATTTTCTTTCTTTCATATATCCTCTCCTCTAAGTTCACTTTACCCTTATATATATTACTACATGTCTATTTTTCTTCCTATGTATTTGTGTATTGGACAAATAAATAAATAAATAAATAAATAAATACATACATACATACATACATACATACATACATACATACATACATACATACATACATACATAAACTGGTCCTACTGAGCCCATTAAAGTCCTAAAAAGTTTTTCTGATTCTTGACAGGCCCATAATCATTGCAAAGAAACCTGTCATTGGCCAATAATCTTCAGAATAGACACTTGCAATTAATGAGTAAATTACTGACTAGACTGCACACTTGATTTTAATATGGTCTTTGTTCCTTTTCTTACATGCACAATGCCAAGAAGTGACACATGTCATCATCTTGAGCATTCCACCTGACACATATTTTATGAGGGTTTTTTCCCCCCTAATGTCATGCCCTACAAATTTGATGAACTAGCATTCAGCAGATGCAACTGATTTTTAACTAATATTGGAAGTGACCATGCCAATTAAATAGTGATGCTCAGGACAGGTTGACAAGAACATTTGAGACTGACTTCTGGAAAGAAAATTCTAGTGATTGGTGGAAGTGTTTAGATTTAATAGGCACTAGAAAATATTTGGAACTCATAAATCTGTACATATGTCAATAAAAATATATCAACTTTTGGTTCATCTCACATTCAATAATAGTTGAATGTTCTTACTTGACATAGTGAGATGAATTGTTTTATGATCATAATAAAGAATTAATTAATTAATTAGTTTGTTTGTTTGTTTACTTCCTTACTTCCTTACTTCCTTATTGGATTTATATGCCACCCCTCTCTGACATATATATTTGTTTTCATAGATTTTCATGGGTATAGGTCTGTAGGTCTTGGAAAATTTGGGTCTTTTCTCGTGAAAGGTTGATAGAATCTTAGCGACATTTCGATGAGGTCCCATACATTATCTTCAGGCTGGTGTACTCAGGTGAACAAAGTGTGATCTGAGCTGCCATCCCTCAATAAATACTGGTGGATATGTGTGGAGTGCTGACTCAGCTGCTGCAAGTGGGTTGGTTGGCTGTGTTGAAACATCCTGGTTGGTGGGGTAACACCTTGAGTAATTGATGCAGTTGATGTATGCAAATTAGTTGATCTTTGCAGATTGGGGGCGACATCCTGAATACTTGTTGCAGTTGATGCCTGCAGACTAGTCAGCTGTTTTATAATGTATGTCTATGGTATAACAGTTTTCGTGGCTGGGATTCATTTGTTGATTAGGACTAGTTTCCAGATATCTGGTAGGTGGGAGGTATCATCACATTTATTCATATTGTTGGGGTGTTTCTCTATTTCAATGGCTTCCATAATTATTCTTTTGTTGGGGTGTTCAGTTTTGGAAATTTATTTATTATTTATATATATATATGTCACATGTTTTTGCTGAATTTGAAAATTGGAAATATGTATCAATCACACATACACACACACACACATTTCATAGATATAACAAGATCCAGCTAGAAAACCAAGGAATCTATGAAATACCATGCAAAATCTGCCCAGCCACATATATTGGACAAACTAATAGAATAAACGTACGCATCATAGAACACAAGAACTCAGTCAGAAAAAAAGAAAAAACTTCCTCCCTTTTCCAACACCTCAAAACAACAACACATGAAATTGATTTTGAAAGACATCAATTTACTTGGAAATAAATTAATTTCCAATTTATATATATATATATGACGGTCTTGGTATATTCGGGTTTCTTCCCGTGTAGGATTTAGAAATTTCTGGCGACGTTTCGACGAGGTCCCACTCATCATCTTCAGGCTGGTGCTTCTGTCCTTGTTCTAGGGTGTTCTAGGAATCCACATTAACCAAATAAAAAGGGGTTTTGTCGGGACAAGGGGTCGCTTTCGGGATTTTGTGAAGCTTAGCTCAGAACACTTTTCTTTTCCCAGCCTTCATTATTGGAGACCTCTGTTTTATGTTTTCCTAATGTTTTTCTTTGTCCTAAGAATAATTCATTCACAGCATGGGAACTTTGTCCTTTGCAAAAGGAGGATGTGCTCATTCAAAGCAAACTAAAACACTGGAAGAAAGATGGTAAAAGTATTGGGGAAAGTGTAGATTTTTAAAAAAAAAATACACTGAACAATAGGGCCAAGGTTGGAAGTGAATTAACGGGTCATCATATTAGAAGACAAAAAAAAGGACAAACAAAGGCTGTTGGGAAGGAAAGGCTTATGTCAGCAATATTTAAAAAGGACATAGCATATGGGTATTTCTGTGCCATTTTTAGGTGAAGATGAGAGAACTAGGGCATTGAGTCCTGAATAAGTACATAAATGGGATGGGTATAATATATCCTAACTCAGTGGAAATAACGCTGGTGATGTACATTTATTCCTGAATATAAACTTTAGATAAAGGTCAGGAAAAGGAGATACTGTTCTTTATATTTAGAGGGTATAAAGTTTAAGATACTAAAAACCAATAAGGAGAATATTGGTAACTCAGGGTCAAAATGAGCTTAATAAATGTCTTTGGCGCTTTCTGTGCTTAGTTGTTTTCTTGCAAATGTTTCGTCACAGCTCTGATGATGTTACCTTGTTTGAGTATTGAAATATCTGCAACAAAACAATCAAGTGTAAAGAGCACCAAGTATCCCCCGAAATACTAAACAATATTAAAATAGATTTGTCCATAGAATCAAGATGAATCGTAATATTTGGCCACAAATGTAAATTAGATTGAGGAATATTGACCACTGGATCAAGATATTCATGGCAATGTTGAGATGTTGAAAGAAATTAGGAAAGTGGGCATTTTTTGTAATATTGAAAAACTTCAGTTACCTTCAAATAGACAAGATAGATTCATGCTCAGGCCATGACAAATCATCATCTAGATACAGGTAGTCCTTGACTTATGACCACAATTGAGCCCCAAACTTTTGTTGCTAAGTGAAACATTTATTAAGCTATTTTTCCTCCATTTTATGACCTTTCTTGTCACAGTTGTTAAGTGAATCATGGCCGTTATTAAATTAGAAACACAGTTGTTAAGTGAATCTGGTTTTCCAATTGGATTTGCTTCAGTGGTGGATTTAAAAAAACCCACCACCAGTCCTGTGGACGTGGCTTGGTGGATATGGTAGGGGAAGGATACTGTAAAATATTTATTCCAGGGGAAGGTTAGTGCAAAATCCCCATTTCTTCCCAATCAGCTGAGACTTGGGAGGCAGAAAATAGATGAGGGCAGGGCCAGAGGTGGTATTTATTGGTTCTCCAAACTACTCAAAGATTTCCGCTTCCGATTCTCCAGAACTGGTCGGAACCTGCTGAAACCTCTGCTTAGCTTGTCAGAAAGTCACAAAAGAGGACTACATGACCCCCATACACTACATCGACATAAATGTGAGTCAGTTCCCAAGCATCTGAATTTTGATCACATGACCATGGAGATGCTGCAAAGGTTGTAAGGGTAAAAAATGGTCATAAGTCACTTTTTTCAGTGTCCTTGTAATTTTGAATAGTCACTAAGTGAACTATCGTAAGTCAAGGACTACCTGTGTAAGTTAAGTAAAATACAAGGTTTTGGTATAACCAGGAGGCGGCAATCCATTACTACATAATTATGATTTGCCTAGTGTGATAAAAAAAAATATATTGTGGAAAGAAAAGAAAGCATTGAGCATTATTCTAGTGAGAAACTGCTAGGGGATCCAATTCAGTAACATTAAATTATAAAAGGTGAAGCTCAAAAATTAGGGAACTAATCAAAAAAGGAAAAGTCAAGGAACCCATGAAATCTTTTCATAGTGCCTCTAGGTGATCAAAATCACAATCCAATATACTTCAGAGTGCAAGAAAGAGTCAATCAAATCCAGGAAGGAGACGCCTTGACTATAACTAAATAGGACTACAGAGATATATAGATTTAACCCCTCAACCGCTCTATGTTTGAGAATCTCAAAAGCCATTGGATAGAGCGATCCTATCAACAGTGCATATTGGGTTATCAGTAGTGTTGGGCGAACCCAAACCCCAACCCGAACCCCAACTGCTCTGGCCCAGCGGGAGGTGAAGCACTGGGGGGGGGAGATCAGGCTACGGGTCTGGAATCGCCCATCCTGCCCCCCCAAGCTGAGTCGGTGGCTTGAGCCTTAGACCCCTTCCCCTCTTGCCCCCCACCCGCTTGAATCCCAGCCACTCAGCTGGCTGGGATCCTGAATAGCCGGCCACCAGAACCTGCCTCCCCACCCCTCTGGCTCAACGTGAGGCAAAGCGCTGGGGGGGGCCTCAGGCTCCAATCCCCAGGAGCTCAGTGGGGAGAAAGTCCTGATGCCATGCCTCCCTGTCTTTGCAACCGGCAGGAGAGCTGCAGTAGAACAAGCGAGAGGCTTCACGGTCAGGTGCGGCTCTTACCACCCCCCAGCGGGGGGCCAAGCAAATGAGAAATGGGATTCCCCACCTCCTTTTGCTTGCACCCCCCGGGTCTGTGGGAAATCCATGCCTCCCCACCCTCTTTGTGCTCCAAAGGTCCGGATTCCCTTCGCCCTTTTAAAGCCCTTCAGGGACAGAGCCCTCCCCATCTCTCCCTCCCACCAACCGCCCGCTTGAAGCTGCCGGCTAGGATCCTGAATAGCTGGCCAGCAGAACCTGCCTCCCTACCCCTCTAGCCTGGTATGAGGCAAAGCACTGTGGGGGAAGTCAGGCTCTGATCCCCAGGAGCTCAGCGAGGAGAAAGTCCTGACGCCGTGCCTGCCTTTCTTTGCATCTGACAGGAGAGCCGCAGTGGAATAAGCGAGAGGTTCCTAAATGGGCTCCAGTGTCAGGTGCAGCTCTTACCCCTCCCCGGTGGGGGGGGAAGCAAATAGGAAATGGTATTCCTTACCTCCTTTTGCTTGCACCCCCCCCCACAACAGTCTGTGGGGAAACCCATGCCTCCCCTCCCTCTTTGTGCTCCAAAGGTCCAGATTCCCTCCACCCCTTTAAAGCCCTTCAGGGGTGAAGCCCTCCCCATCTCTCTCTCCTGTCCACTGCCCACTTGAAGCTGCTGGCCGGGATCCTGAATAGCCAGCATGTGCAGAGCCTCACAAACACACCCCTGCTGCTGCAATAGTATCACAGTGTTCGATCGAATGTCGAATCTGAACACAGACTTCTGAAAAAGTCCGGATCAGGTTCGGAATACCGAACCTGGCCAAATTCATCACGGGCCGAACTATGCAAGTTCAGTTCGCCCAACTGAAAGATTCCTTATCAAATATTCTTATTTCAGCTTACCAATTATGGGATAAAAAGACCTATCTTTTTAGGAGGGATTTATAATTTGTTAAAATAATATTTATTTTATTTATTCAGCTAAAATCCAGGCAGACATTGATTGGCAGGAAAGAAAGGAAAAGGAAGGGAGGGAGGGAGGAAGGAAGGAAGGGGAAAGAGAGAGAGAGAGAAAAGAAAGAAGAAAAGAAAAGAAAAAGAAAGAAAGAAAATAAAAATTTCCTATCCTTTAATATGATCCAGATTTTTGCAATCCATATCTGATAGCCCTAATATATGCTCAAGCCTGCGTTCAGCTATTACACAGCTTTGAAATGGTCTTAATGAATTGCTGAATTGCCACGCAGAATTACTATACATATAAAGTGTAGTTTCCACCATTTTTCATTCACCGAAGTAACAGTAAATACAATATAAAATAGTGAATAAACAATAGTGAACATAATATTAAAAATGAGCTTTTGTAATCCTATTCATTTTGATATTCTCTGAGAACTGAGCAGAGGAAAATGTATTTCTGGTAAACATGAATTTTAAATAAAAGAAGCAAAAAAAAGTCTAATTACTTGGCTCAAAATTATTTCTAAGGTTATCAAATGCCTGGTTTCAATGTGGCATTTAATTACCCGCAAAAGCTATTTATTGCCACATTCATAAATTTCTGCCAGGAACATTATCCCTTAATTAAAACCAAGAATATACAAAGTATTGGTTGGCATAAATGACCCTCCCTCCTTCATTTAATTCATAAAAATCATCAAGCCTAAAATATAAACCTCACTGCTGAATAACAATAAGGACAAAATAATGGAACTTCTTCTGAAGTTGAAAACTTTTCAGAATAGGAGGGAGCAGAGGTGGATTCCAGATTGTGTTACTGCCAGTTTACTCAGGGATGTGTGGTGTGGGAATACGTGGAGTACTTAAAAAGAGCTTCTGTGTGTTGTGGTTAGCTCTGGCCCTGCTCCTGCCCCAAGGACTGTGGATGTGGGGGAGACATCCACATGTTGCAGGCCTGTTTTGCCCCCGGTGGAATCTGCTGATGAAGGCTCCTCTGACCAAGAAGACATGAGTGACATGGAGGAGGAGAGTGTGGCAGACAGCTCAGAAGGAGATCAATTATCTAGCTCCTCCTTGGATTCGGAACAAGAGTTAATGATACAGCCATGCATGCGCAGAGCGATGCATAGGCAACAACAACTGAGAGATTATTATCAAAGAAAATGAGGCCACCTGTGGTTGGGTGGGGCTGCGGTAATTAGTGAGGCTGCTATAAATAGCAGGCTGTGGGTTTGGCCATTGTGGAGGATTATCTGATCGTTGTGTTTTGTGACTGCTTTACTGACTTTGACTTTTTGTGTGCTGATTTTCCCCCGCTTTGAAACTAACCCAGAGCAAAGTGTGTTTCACTTTGTGAAAGAAGAAGAACTGTGAATTGCCTCACAGCTGCAAGATAAGTATCACAGAACTGATAAGGGACTTGTACAAATTACCAGTTTGTTTGGAGACGAGTGCTCTTTGCTATACCAAAAGAGGGCTTAGTTTAAATGAATTTTCATTATAAAGAACATTGTTTTGAATTTTCAAACGTGTGTGTGTCTGAAATTTGTACCTGTGAATTTTTGGGAGGAGTCTACCAGAGAGCCCGACAGAACACTGTGAATGTGAAGGAAAAAACAAGATGGTGGAGATTAGAATAGCCCCCACCCTCCTTGCCTTTTGTAAGTTCCTTAAAACCCACCTCTGCCGTCAGGCATGGGGGAACTGAGATATTCTTTCCCCCTAGGCTTTTACAATTTATGCATGGTATGTCTGTATGTATGATTGATTTTATAACAAGGGTTTTTAGCTGTTTTAATATTGGATTGTCACATGCTGTTTTTATCACTGTTGTTAGCCGCCCCGAGTCTACAGAGAGGGGCGGCATACAAATCCAATAAATAAATAAATAAATAAACAAGCAAACAAACAAATAAATAAATACACTCCCCAAATAAAACAATAATGTATGCACAATAATATAAAAATGATAGCTAAAACTAAATTAAGAAATTTCAATCATGATTTTATTTTTGAGCAAAGAAATTACCAAAGCATTTTATGTATGTATGTATGTATGTATGTATGTATGTATGTATGTATGTATGTATGTATGTTGAAGGGGTCCTTGCAGGTCATCAAATCCAACCCCCTGCTCAAGCAGGAAACCTTACCCCAACCCTACCCCACCCCAGCTTGATGGTAGTCCAATTTCCTTTTGAATGTGTTGAGTGGCATGGTGTTCACAACATCTGCTGGCAGGCCATTCCACTGGTTGATCACTCTCACCATCAGAAAGTTCTTCCTTATTTTCAGGTTGAATCTCTCCTTGGTCAGTTTCCATCCGTTGCTCCTGGTCTGGCCCTCTGCTGCTCTGGAAAATAATGTGACCTCCTCTTCTCTGTGGCAACCCCTCAAATATCTGTATACTGCTATCATGTCTCCTCTGGCCTTCCTTTTTGCTAGTCTATCCATGCCCAGTTCCAGCAACCTCTCTTCATATGTCTTGGTTTCCTTGGTTTTTAAAACTGTTTAGCTTTTATTTAGCTGTAATACATCACTTGGTTAGGTTCTTTTACTTCCCCCCAAAAGCCAATTATTTGTCTTAACGATTTTGCACAAATTATTTCTGACATACTCAGTAATTATTTTGTAAATAATCATAGAATCAAAGAGCTGGAAAGAACCAAAGAGAAAATTAAATGAA